>NW_016908721.1:31444-41020 GCF_001483705.2 Eufriesea mexicana | reverse complement strand
ATGGAGAAGCGTGGAGACGTACTTCATGGAGTTCGATGAGTTGTGGAGCAGTATTTGATGATATTTGATGAAGTTTGATGAAGTTTGATGAGGAGTGGATAATTGTTTGATGAAGTTTGATGAGAAGTAGATCAGTATTTGATAAAGTTCGATGGCGAGTGAGTCGATGTTTGATGAAGTTTGATAGAAAAATGTAAGATAATATCTGACAAAATTTGGTAGGAAAGGGTGGGTCAATGTTTGATGTTTTTTGACAAAGTTTGACAGAGAAAAGTGGACAATTGTTTGATGAAGTTTGATGGGGGAATGAGTATTGACTCATTATTTAATAAATAATGAGTATATTATTAAATAATTTACTAACTAATAATTATAACTATTATTTAATAAATATTTAATAAAGAGAGTGTTTGATGAAGTTTGAAGAAAAGAAGATGTGGAAAAATACAAAATGCTATAATTAACATTCCAGACCTATGCTTTTTCATTTTTTAAGAGAAGAATAAGACAGTGTTTGATGAAGTTTGAAGAGAAGAAGATGTGGAAAAATACAAAATGCTATAATTAACATTCCAGACCTATGATTTTTCATTTTATAAAACAAATTTATCAGACACTTTCATTTCTCAGAATCTGAGAAATATTATTCAAACATACCATATCTTTTCATATTATTACACCAATATTTATACAAACATTCAGTTGTCGTACTCTACAGATACCACACTGTGCATAACATTTGACAAAAATAAGACATCAGGTTGTCTGAAAAAGAATCGACTAACCTGCAAGGCCTAATTAGTTTGGCAAACTGAAAATAAGCCGACGGTCTTGCCTATTTATAACCAAGACAGCCGTTTGGTAGCTAAATATAAGTTTAATTTATTAGCGTGTTATTAATGTCTGCATATGGAAGCACACCGAAGTTCCACTTTAAACAGAGCCGAGTCCATGTACACTCTGTTCCACTTTTGCATCTTCAACACACACACCATTGTTGCATCTTGTCCTGAACAATGTTTTGTTATGGACTTCTCGAGAATTACACAGTCGTTCATACTTTCCCAAACTGACAACACTAAAATTACCAGAATAGTAAAAATGTTTGCTTTTTTAAATTTTATTCTTGCAATTAATAAAAATATATTTTTGTAATTATTAAATAAAAAAATAATTAAAAATATAATGATTGAATAACAGATTTGTCTAATTACAAAAATATTTGTGCCTTTTTAACTTCACCCTCAATTTCTTATTTTGGACAATTAATATTATTTCATTAACCTTTCCCTAATTTACCAAATTTTGAAATACTTTAATTTCTGAAAAAAATTGTATGGTACAAATACTTTTCTGACATCAATTCAATGGTAATTTGGTCTATTTCAAATTGTTATTTTTCAATAAAATTTATAGTAATGAGAAGTTTAGTTAGACACATATTTTCATGACAGTTTGAAATGTGGTGGGGGAGATAGACCTTTGATAAAATCAATTTTGACTATTATTTAAATGGAAATCTGATTGTATGTACCTGTTTCTCTTCACTTAAGTTATTAGTTAAACATTCCAAATAGATACATCTAGTTTTACTATACCAATTGATCCTACTTTCTAAGTCAGTCTATAAACTTATTCCAAGAAAATTTAATGCAACATTAAGCATAGTTTAATAAACCCTATAAATCCAGGTTTTACAATTACAGATTCAATTACAGATTAGAAACAACCTTTTTATATTTATGAATCTCTATAGTCAGTAGTTTTTAGTAGATATTAAAATTTCTCAATATTAGTCTCTATTTAGACTGTATTCCTGAGATAAACAGATGAAGACCAGTTTACAATATTTCTCCTAAACAGTCTATCATTTTAGATATCATTTAGAAATCAGTTTAGATTTCCTACACCTGGGAAGTGTAATCTTACATCATTTTGACCAAATAAATAAAAAATTTTAAGAACTTCCAAAACACAATCCTACCTCAAAGAAAAAGTAAAAGTATTATTTTAAAAAGAAACTTATTAAATTTATAATTTACCTTTATATTTATATTTACTTTTAACTCAACTCAATTATTACCTTTATATTTATTTTTTAACTCAACTAGAGTAGCAATGCACCATTTACCAAAACCATCTTGTATATATATCATATATGTAAAAATATGGTGTCAGAGTATGGTGTTCCACTTAAAAAGGAAAATACAGCTGTCATCTACTGAAAAAGAAAAAGAGCCTGTTAATCAGTGCAAAATTTATCTTTAGATTTGTTTTCTAATTCAATTAGAGGCAAAGTTAGAGCCTGGTCCAGTTACTAGAATCACTCTGTATACCGTCTGTCTTCCACTATACTCTGGCAGAAACGAAAATAACTAACTTCTGGATGAAACGAGAAATTAGGTGCGAAACTTGTATATGAAACTCGATAGCTGTAGCTGTCTTTGCTTTGGGTTTTATTGACTACAAAACTACGAGGCTTATAAATAGTCTGGAATTACATAAAGGCTGAACACTGTACATTCAGGCTTCTGGCAATGAGTAATAATTGTTTTCGATACCTTGAAAACTTTCAAATTTTGTTACTGAACGTTTCTTGGAAGATATAAAATATTGTTTTTCGCTGCAATATTGTTCGATTTTTTCCTTGAATTCTTCCAGAAAAGAAGGAAGAAGGAAAAACTTGGGATGGAATGAATAATTACTGGAATGTTTATATTGTATTTTTAAAATTATCAAATTTCGTATTTTCCTTTAATAATGTAATATTTTAAATTATTTAATTAATTATAAACTAAAATTATTGCAGAGTTTGTTACTGTGTAATTCTTTAAATAATTTTCCTTATTTTTTCTAAATAAGTTTGTAATTTTCTTGTGAACAATTTTTTAAGTTTCTCTTAAACTATCCTGTAATCTCTCAAAGAATTATTTAATTTTCTTCTAAATAATTTTTTAATTTTCCTTTAAATAATTTTCCAATTTTCTTGGAACATGTTATTTAATTTTCATTTCAATAAACCTCTAACTTTCCCGAAATATTTATTTCTCTTCAAATTCTTTATTCTCTACTTTTCCTCCAAGTAATCCATTCATTTTCTTGTAAGTAATTGTCCCTAATCTTCCTAGAAACGATTACTTCATTTTCTCCTAAATAATACTCCAACTTTTCTCCAAATTACCCATTATTTTTCTTCTAAACAATTCTCCAATCTTTTGTCAAATAATCCTCTTTCTAACTTTCCTTTAAATAACCCACAAATGATCATCTTTTAAACAATTTTCCAATTTTCTCCTAAAAAGATCTTTCAATTTCCTCAAAAACTCTCTTTAAGCAACATTCCTTTAAACAATCCTGTGATCTAAATAATCTCCCAACTTTCTCCTATACAATCCTCCAATTTCTCTCTCTCTAGATATCCTTCTTGGAATATAAAACTGTTCAGATTTCCTCAGCAATACAATGAAGAGGAAAAATGAAAGCGTCGCCCCTTTATGGAAGAAGAAGCAGGTTTGAGTTGGTAGTAAGACGAAAATACGTAAAACCGTTCGATGGTGTCCTTTTCTCATTTGGAACGCGATTCTTTCGCATTTCTTCTCGTGACACAAAACAAAACTTCGGGTAACAAGGAGGAGGAATCCTTTCGAGTTCCACGAGAGCTTTCCTCGATTTTATTTGCGTCTTCGAGGCACTAAATTAAGCAAATACGTACCAATGCGATTCTTTCGCATTTCTTCTCGTGACACAAAACAAAACTTCGGGTAACAAGGAGGAGGAATCTTTTCGAGTTCTACGAGAGCTTTCCTCGATTTTATTTGCGTCTTCGAGGCACTAAATTAAGCAAATACGTACCACCAACGTAAAGACCTGTTCTCTTGTGTTTTTCGAATTTTCTTTGTACTTTGGAATCGTACTGGTTGTTAACGAATTCGTAGTGAAAGGTGTTTGCTGAACTGCAAAATAAGGAATGACAAGGTTTAGAAGATTTTGCACTTGTGGTAGAATATATATGTTGATTAGGTATGATTTCAGGAGAATTAATATTGGCTTTATGTGCAGGATGATTTTAGATGATAACATAAATTAATTGTGGAAATTGATTAGTGAATATGTCTATATGAAGGTGATGTGGAATTAATTATAACAAAATTGAGACATTGATTACATTTAAGGAGTGAATTGCTATTATGCTAATAGATTAATTAGATATTGAAAAAGTTAATTGTAACATACTATGGTAGAAAATTATTTGTATATTAGAAGATTATATAAATATTTAAAATAAATATTTATTTATTTTATTTTTAATATAAATATTTTAAAAAGTTAATTCTGATGGATATTGAAAACTCATTAAACATTTGAGAAGCTTATTATCACATAAATTAATTGTGAGAGAATTGGTGGTTTAATTAAACAATATAAACTACTGTGACATAAAATTAATTATAAGAGAACTTGAAGAAGAATCAAATGATTGAAAAATTAATTATAATAGTATTGGAAGACTAATTGGGCACTGAAGATGTTCATTATAATTTAAATTATTATAAAATTAATTATAGAAAAATTCGAAGACCAATCACACATTTAGAAAGTTAATTATAATACAAACTATTATATGCTCTAAAATGAAATATAATTTATTAAAACAATTAATCTGATGTTTGGAAAGTTAATTATAATATAAACTAATATGATATAAAATTACACATTTTATATTAGTAATTTATATTAGAGTTAAGAGATCAATCAGATACTTGGACAAATAATTATAATACATATAATTATGCATAAACAAAAAAGAAAGTAAATTTAAAATTAATTTAAATTTTCATTCAGAACATATGTATATACGTATCTTAGAAATATTTTTAATTAAACTAACTTTTTCCACCGGTTGAAATCCTCTTCTGTCAATATGTATTACACATTTTCGAGTACTGTGCATATAAAACGATTCCCCCTGATAATCTTAATTACAGATATAAAATGACCTCATGCACATGGACAGTGATATAAGGGCACTTCTAGTCCAAAGCTATTGACTTATCGTTGAAGTTTCAATTCAGACTTCATTAAATGATTTAATTTAATTAATTACATTTCCAATTTATTCATTACATCATATACATACATACACACATACATACATACATACATACATACATACATACATATATATATATATATATATTTATATATATAGACAAATATAAAATTATAATATGAAATTGCTAATATTCTATAATTAATATTATTAAAGTTTTTTTTTTAATTATGAATTATGATTATTGGAGATTCAATATTTACATAATCCTACTTTAGCAAACTAAATTGATATATTTTCATCAACGGTACTTTACGAATATATATACATGTATGTATGTATATCAGTTTTACAAATTAGAAATGTAAATATAAAATGATTTTATTTAAATCTGTGATAAAAAATTATTTATATTATAATAGCTGGCTGTTAATACACCAATATCTTTGTAATAATTCACAATTACAAATATGGATATAACATGATTTTATTTGAATCTAAAATGAAAATTTATTTAAGTATGTAATCATACTTTACTCTTGGTATCTAAGCACCTTCTAACTTATTCATGTTCCAAAATGTAAATTTAAAACGATTAAAAATCTATGAATAGAATCTAGGAATAAATTATTTTAAATGTAGTATGAAAATGCACTTCTATAACCACACTTCATTTATAAATTAACATAAAAAAAGTTTGAATAATTAATTAATAAAAATAAAAACAAATAATTATAGTTGAATATAAAAATAATAATATTCAATTTTATAGTACATATAATTTAGTAACAATTATATTTTTAAAAATTGTTTAGCCTAAAAATCACAAAGAGTAAGAGTGAAAGAGAAAGAGAGAGAGAATATACTTTTATTTTGTATAAGTTTCTTGTCACCTAATACTAAACAATGAAAGAATTATATATTAAATATTAAAATTTTCTTGAATCTTTGTTTTGTATGTATATAATATGTATCATAAAAAAAGTCTAATTATTATTAGCAGTTCACCTAGCATTCCAAAAGAACAGTATATTTTATATGTCTTTAAAGAACGATAGACCAAGAATAAACAAGTATGGCTGTAAAGTAAAAATATTTGAAATAAAAGCTCTACATATAACCTATTTCTTCCTTCCACAGAACTATCAATTTATATACTCATTGTACGATATACAAATACATATAAGACAAAGCACACACATCTTTCATCATAAAGTAAACCCACCAAATCATAGCAACGATCTTCATATTAAATTCTTCTCATATGCCTCCTCGCGGCGCGTAAACTCGATGCAGTCGCAACGAAAACGATCAAACGCTCGTTTGAAGTTCGAGGACTGATCTATTGTGACTAGAACTAAATCGGTTCACTTAACGTAACACGTGTCAATCACGTGAATATGTTTCACATTTGTCAAGCACTATTCAGGTTACAACGGAGGGAAGGTTAGGCATTTTATTCACTTCCTTCTTTTATGGAAATAGTCTACTCCCATACACACTAGAGGTTAAAATTATCCGAACACTCGCTCGGCCTCGACGGAATATAATTGTTCCGTCCATCCTGCGCAGAGTTGAGGCGAACACCCTTCAGGGGGCACCACTTGATTCTACCTTATACACTCAGGTAACGTTACCGACATAGTAGTAGAAAAAGTTAGGTTATCACAGTTTTCCTCTGATGTTATTGAATAGCATTCTGAGCCTACGCCTATGCTTTGCAGCACTTCTAATCTCTCTGTATCACTTACTTGATTATCTTGTTCGTTTCTTTTGTCACATATTATATAATCAAATTCATATATATGATAATCATTAAGAAAAATTCATGTGCCCTACCTTCATGATTATTTACAAGAAAATGAGTCTATTAGAGAATAGCCAATCAAATGTTTATTTCTTTCAATAGGTTTCTTTTGAATTCTAATAGTCTTGGATTATTCATGATATATCTTGAGTGACATTGGAGTCAATCTAATTATAAAGTAAAGAATATATAGGAACAGTGCTTTCACTACTTCAGAGGAGTACAATTTATAGAATGAGATGACAATTTGGCTTATATCAAAACTCAAAAAAGAGTAACTATAGTTCTGCAAGCTTTGTTAAGATATGCTCTTTGTGTGAGTAGATCAAACTTACAGAATTGGAATTTCAAGGTTTAATTGGATGTCTCTTTGGACTATCCATTTTTGGAGATAGTGTTTTATTATGTTTTAAGGTTTCAGGATGAATACAATTTGTGCTAAGCAAACTTTAATTACATGGATGATTGAGGACATTGCCTAAAGCTTTCTTGAAAGTCTGTATCTGACTACTGTCGCTTTCTAAACCTAAACAGCAGGCACCAATAGCCATTGAGATCATTTATTATAGGAATTTCAATGTAAGAATGCAACACTAATTTAATTACAAAATAGAAGATGAACACTTTTATTAATGTTAGAAGTGGTCTAACTAGTACAGGTATAGTAGAATATTAGAATGAGAAGATACTGACTTTTAGAAAGTGATATGTGTAGAAGTAGGAACTTGGTTTGAATGTTTATTATGAATAATTAAGTCTTGAATATCAGAAATGCATGAAAGGTCTAAGTGCTTGAAATTAGGGTGAAAAAGACAAGTATATAGTTATAAAAAATTTCAGATACATACCATTGGATACATTTTAGTTAAAGTGACTAAAGGAAAAGTCATATAACAAAAACTGTGTGCAAAGTAAATATTTTGTTAAAAGATTATTATAATCTTTGTATAATCACAGTTCAAGATATATGTACAACTTTACAGGAAAAATTTTTAGAAAACTTTTAGAATAACATTGTTCAAAATTTATGAATCATTAAATAGGCAATTATTATAGCAGAATTACCTTTAATTCTTTCACACAATTTTTAGTAAATTCTAAATGGGCATTCAAGACAAAATATGCGAGTGAAAAAATCGAATAATTAAATAAATTATTACAATGCACGTTATTAATATTATCACAAAAAAAATTAACAATTTGTAATGAAAATAAAAATCGTTTCTCAAATATAATTAAAAATTGCCATAATTGAAAGACTGTAATACTATATCGCAGATTACTTTTCACAACGTTGTTAAATGTTGAAGGAAGAAGAAAGCCAAAAGTGTAAGTTTCTGCTTGGGAAATTGTAATAGGATTTTAATGCGGACAAAATTTAATAGTGCAAGAAGTAAAAGCGTATCGATGAATTTAGAAATCTTATTAGGTTACAAAAAGAAGAATTTTTCAGCGTATTCTAATAAGATCGGATTTCATGCATACAGAACAATAAAACAATGAGAATCTTTCAATTTCATACCTTTCAAAAATCTCATTCTCCGTTCGAAATTTACTAATTCCTGTTTTAATAATACAATTAATATTTCCAAACCTTAAATCTCATTCATCATTTTCTAAAATATTAATACTATGAAATATCAAAATAATATATTAAAATTATAAATTACCAAAATTATAAAATATTAAAACTAGGAAATACCAAGATATCAAAATTTTACAAAAATATAAATTAGAAATATCAAATACTAAAATAAAATAATAAAATAATAAATATTTTAAATTATAAATATAATTTACCGTTTATTATTATTATTATTATAATTATTTTCCCTCAAATAATTATGATAGTAAGATTTAAATTGATATAATATAATAATTCTAAACAAGTAACAAATACTATGGTGATATAATATAAAAAAAAAGAAATTACCAAATTTCCTTCTCTTTTTCTGCTTTCTTTTTCAAAGATAGTTAGATATAGTTTCATCAAGCCTGATACCACGCATGACGTACACGAATTATCGCTAAATCCATTCGATACTATAATCAAAAACACATTTCCAAAAATTCGAAGTTCAAAGCACAATACAACTTACATCACTTGCATTAATCAAGGTCGATGCCGAGACATTTCAAATTTGAAGGTGAAAAATTTCAATAAACACGGAAATATCAATATGCAAAGAATAGCTGTGCCTCCATTAAAATTTGCTCACTATCTCTCGAAATGTGTGTAAAGTGGTTCGATAAAATAAAGGACAATTGCAGCAACCGATACTGTAATTAGTAAAAATCACGTGCACTCGGAGTGACATGAGTGACATGATCTTAACAATGATACAAAATTGTTATAACGCTATAAAAATATATTTACATAATACTTGCTTACAATGTTAAATTCAGGAGATGAACAAGAAATATCAATTTCTGTTATATTTAAAAAAATATTTCGAAAATAGGATTTTTTTTAAACACTGAAAATATATTTATATAATACTTGGTAACAATGTTAAATTCAGGAGATGAACAAAAAATATCAATTTATATTTGTTATATTTAAAAAAAATATTTTCAAAAATAGGATATTTTTTTTTAAAGGTGATTATTCAACGGTATCGAATAATAATAGTCTTCCCCTACTTGATAAAATCAAATATGATTTATAATGACATAATTCTTTTTCCTGAGATATACTACTTTTAAGTTATTAAACAGA
>NW_016908721.1:0-31430 GCF_001483705.2 Eufriesea mexicana | reverse complement strand
AAAAAAAAAAAAAATAGGAAGCATAAGGTATATTATTATTACATGCATATTGCATTTCTAATTACTATGCATAATGTATGCTACTTGTCACCTTTATAAGTCTTTGCTTTTAAATAGGAATAATATACACTATGAATTCAACTTCCCAACTTTAATTATTTTTAATTATTATGAATTTGTTCCCATTACTGCTCTTTTTCACTTTGGTTAATATACAACAATTCATTTATCTACTCAAATAATAAAATTTTTGTATGTCAATATGATACAGTATAAGGTTCCAACTTTTCATATTAAAATACCGTGTAATAATTCTAACAATTTTTAATTACTATGAGTTAGTACTCCATAATACTAATTGTTTCGTTGACCAAACTTTCACCTCAATTACTCTTCACCTTTCACTAGAATTAGAATATTAATTATCTAATAATTAGTAACGATTCTATAAACAGTATATGTGCCTATAATTATGAAAGTGGTCCAAGTCATCGACTTAAGAGGAACGATTTTATTATTTATTTCGTGTTGCATTCATTTATATTACGATAAAATATATTTATTTTTCACAAAACAGTGAAGAATTGAACCGTTAGATTGAGCTTGTAGCTTTATCGCAAATTAATTTTATAATTGATGACGTATTTAAAGGCCGAAGCTTTTAATATTTCAGAAGCAAATATAAGTGACTTATTGTTAGACTACTTTCATATTCACAGGCACATATGTATATTAACTCGGCTAAAAAATACTGCCTATATTTTTATCATAAAATAATAATGATCTTATCTGAAACAAAATATAGTTTTACCAAATAGTACATTATATTAATATATTATTATATTATTAATATATTATGTACCAATAATGATCCTATCTGAAACAAAATATAGTTTTACCAAATAATAAATTATATTAATATATATTAATATATAATTAATATTATTTACCAAATAGTACATTATATATATTATACATTCTATATAGTGATTAATTATGAATAATACATTACATTAATATATATTATATATATTTGGTAAAACCATATTTTATTTCAGATAGGATCATTATTATTTTATGATAAAAATATAGGCAGTATTTGTTATATTAATATACTAAATTATACCAATATATTAATATTAATATATTAATATAATGTATTATTTGGTAAAACTATATTTTGTTTCAGATAGGATCATTATTATTTTATGATAAATATATAGGCATTATTTTTTATATTAATATACTAATTTAATTACCAAATAATACATTATATATATTATATATTATATATTGTGATTAATTATGAACAATTCGAATGAAGGACAGTAAATCGTGTAAAATAATTTGACACATTAGTCAATAATAAATAACTATTGATAATCCTATTAATTTTATTAATAAATTAATTCCATTAATAAACGCAAGTAATCAGTAATACAAAGAGAAAAATTTCCAGCGAGGTCTTACCAACCCACAATCCTCCAGCATTCATAAAAATACGCATTTCTTTGCTAGAAAATTGCACACTGTCAAGCACAAAGCGTGCCAACAATGTACTCAAACCACGACCAAGTTCCCGGTATCTGAGCAGACTTTGAAGCCGTGAAAGGAATTATGCAAACGTAACCAGCCGTTTAAAGGTCGCGGAGTTTCGCGCCTCGACTTCCTTAATCAAAAACACAATTATTTTCGTCGACTAAATCGCCGGCTAAATCGGTTCGTGCACTGGACAATAGCGAAGAGCAGAGAACTGTTTTGAGCGCAGAGTAGATATCGCTTGGAACTTTATACCGAGATATGTCGAAGAAAGAAAGGCTAATTCTACGAAATTCTATATGCATTTCGTAATATTGGACTTCCATTATAATTGAACTGAGCATTTATAGTAGATCCAGTATTGGATATGTACTATAATTTGAGTTGCATATCTACACAGGGTTTAGTTTTGGATATCTACTATAATTTGAACTGTTCATTTATAGTAGGTTGAGTGTTATGTATATACTATAATTTCAGCTGCTAATTATAGTAGGTTTAATATTGGATATGCACTATAGCTTGTGCTGTTACTTTGTAGCAAGTTTAATGTTAGATTTGTGCTATTATTGAAGCTGCTAGTTTAGAGTAGATTCGATGTTGTATATATACTATAATCTGAGTCGTTAAATTATAGTAGGTTCAATGTTGTGTATATACTATAATTTAATATATACTAAATATGTTGTATATATACTGTAATTTAATATACTATAATTCGAGCTGCTAAATTATAGTAGGTTCAATGTTGTATATATACTATAATTTAATATATGCTAAATATGGAGTATATATACTATAATTTAATATGTTATAATTTGAGTTGCTAAATTATAGTAGGTTCAATGTTGTATATATACTATAATTTAATATATACTAAATATGTTGTATATATACTATAATTTGAGCTGATAATTTATAGTAGGTTTAATGGTGTATATATACTATATTGTATATATATATCACCAATGTATTGAATAAATTGAATTTGAGAAACAAAAGGCATAAGTTTATTTTAAATATTAAAACTTGTAAATCAATTAAGTACTTTAGCTATCAAATTTAAAAAGCTTCAAAAATTTTGCTTGAGACTTTTGAATAATATACAAGTTGCATATACTTAGATCATAAATAATAATAAAGGTAAATTTCTTAATAAACCAAACCTAATGTCATTTGCTAATTACCCTGATGTAGTAATAAATGTAAAAGTCCTACGTATCTAAGATACTAACAATATATCTGTACTCCTTTCACTGCTAATGCAATAGCATAGGAAATTATTCGAAACGTTATCTCAACAGTAAACACCTATTCAAACAAAAAAAATCACTGTTTCGAAAAATAAAAAAAAAATAAGAATAATTTTAAAATAAGAAAATAAGAATAATAATTAAAAAAGAAAAAGTGGTTAGTAACAAAGGACTATCATTTCAAAATCAAATGTATCGAAATTTGAACCCAATAAGATAATATATTATCTAAATAATAATTTGCCAAAAATTATATTTAACCAATAAAACAGAAGTCCAAGCTTGGTTTAAGGAAGCCAAAGATCGAACGAGGAACGTATTCGAGCATATGACAATTAGGAACAGAGAAAATGCGGTTTTATATAATGTTGACTTTTATCATTATTGATAAGTGGCAATTGCGAATAATTCGCGCCGGAAAGAAGCTATTATCGTTATCGTAAGCGAGTGGCCTGAGCGTGCAGTATAGTTCAAAGATCGTGTCGCTGTATGCAGGGGGTCCTGATAAACTCGACGACCCCCGATCGCGGAAAATTTCAAAACCATTGTATATTTACAATTAGTAATCAAAGGAATTGGAAAACCTGTCAAAATTTATTATCTTCCTTATTATTCTTATTTTTACCTTTATTCTCGTTCTTATTCTTCATTATATTTTTGCACTCGTATAGGTTAGGGTGCATAGGTGAATCTATATACCTAACAATACCTTGTTAATACATTTATTGCGAGTATTAAACTGTGTATATATGTGAATTTTCTATTTAAAAGTTTCAAAAAAGATGAAATATTAATAGAAGTGTTACATTTAAATAACGAAAATAAAGTGAAATATATCAAATCACAGTGGAATTGAATATATAAATTAATCCTTAATTCATAGTGATTCGTTTCAAGTCTACATGACACAGGCTCATAGGTATGGAGAAGCTAAAGGGATTAACATACATGTGCTTAGAATGTTCTAAGGGAAACATACAATAATACATAAAACCCTTATAATCTATATAAAAGAGAAAGGGAGAAAGAATATATAAATATATCAAACTGAAAAAATATATTAAATATATAAATATAAATATGTAGTGACATATAAAAGAAAAAAAATATAAAACTGAAAATATTATGCATAAGAAAAAAAATGTACCTGTCTATATCTTTTTATTATTACTTATACATATTTTATTACAGAATGTAATTTTGATTGTTCTAATGAACAAATAAACTTAATTAAGTCCATCTACTGGAATAAATACTTTATAAATACTTCTTTAAGATACTATCAAAATTAATTACCTTTACTTAATTTTACCTTCTTATTATCTCTGGAAATTTTCTTCTTTTCACAATTCTTTTAAAATATGATAAATACAAATTTTTGTAACGTAGGAGAAATATGTAATGATCAAAAAGTATCAAGAACAATAAATTAATAGGTATCTTAAATTATATAGAGAATTTATTTCACTAAACCTACTCCTAGCTCCATCTAGTGCTTTCTGCAGGAATAAAATTGTTGATAATGAAGAGCGCTACTATATGGACGACAGATAATGGAAATATACCGCGAATATTTAAACGGTATTAGAGATGATAAACAAAAACTTTCCAAAACTTGTACACATTGAATACAAAGCGGTATGATTCAACTCAAAATTATTATAGAATACACTTTGTAGCTTAGATGAAAGATAAATAAACTAAGAAAGACTAAGCAGCAAAAAGAATGGTTTCACATTTATATTGCCAATACTGTTGGTGTCATTAGAAATGTAATAAAACATCCGAGCGATTTCGAATGACACGAAAATATACACGAATGATAATGGAGGAACTTTCTAATGGATGTAATTTAACTGTGTGTCAGAAAAAAGTTATTCAACTTCATATTTGATTTTATATGCAGAAATAAAAAGAAGATTATAACATACTACACCCAAGTGTAGGTTTGGAAAGATTTATTTCTTCATAATTCTTCATAAGTGATCCCCTGTATAATTTCCTTCTTATTTCATGCTGATTTCACTTTCTGTCATACAGAATCAAATAGTCACTACTTTCATTCTTATTTTACGACCCACATCATTCATATGCCTGCGCTATTTAACGAATCCTGCGACTGATGTTCCATTACTATTAGAAAAAGTCTCTCGACCAATGACGTATCCTTGAATTTCATTATGCTCTTCTCACACTTTCAAACTACACTTAGACAATGCTCTTCGTGAAAGTTGAACAGTCAATTAATTTCTACTTTATTAATTTTTTACCGTAAAGAAATATATTAAATTTAATGCAATTCATTGCTAATCCGTTGACCATAAAATTTATAGTAACCAGAGAAACTACTCTACAAAACTAATAAAACTCTATAACCTTAAAACTATTTTCCTTTTTTTATCTTTAAATTGAATAAAATGATTTAACAAATGGCGGAAAAATTGTGAAAATTGTAATAAATATTTCTTTCTTTGAATTATAAATGAAATAATTATTATAGAGTGGAATACGCATGGATAATTTATTTCTCACTGATATTAGGTCTATTATGATAATTTTATTGCAATAAAAAAGAAAGGAAAAGAAAAGAGATGCAATTAAAAGTATTCTTATTGCTATTAATCCACTTAATCCACTTACAAGGATAGTGTAAGGCTTTCGGGTCACCAATTTAGTTGAAACTTTGCATATTGGAGGTTATGTATTATAGGTTATCTATCAACGCATATCAAAATGGCTACCGCTTCAACGTGTAATACAAATACATTTTCTTTAGACATACGATTTTAATAATTTAAACTTCAAAATATTCCAAGAGATTCAATTTTTTAATCCAAAAATAATGCCAAAAAAAATTCTTGCAGAAAAATGACTAAAAAATTGGATTAAAAAAGAAAATTATACAAATAAATAAGTATAAATTTAGATTTTGTTGTATACTATTCCTGTTGTATACCTTTTCGAAAGTATTTATATAATATTTTACAATCTTTTAGTTATTAAATAATTTGACAATATTTCGGTATATTTTCATTTGCATATGAATTATTTAAACGCGACTGTATAAAATATGAATTGGAATTTAAAGTATTATGTAAAGTAAAGTATAAAGAATGAATTATAAATGAAAGTACTGATAAGATCTAATACCAATAAAACTATAAAAATTGCAAAACAAACAAATTTGAAACCTAAGAAGTGGAATTATCTCAAACAGTTCTACTTATTTCTAGAGCACTATTTAATCTCTTAACATAGTCTGCAACACTTAGGTGATCAAGGATAAATAGCAGAGATAAAATTTTTATTACGCGAACAAATATATCTTTTGAATCAATGTTCTTATAAGATAATTGAAGAAAAATAAGCCTCAAGAATTCCACGCAATTGCAATTTGTCTGATATAACTCGTTGATCTAGTTTGAAAATTCCATCAAAGTTGAACATACACGTGAGAACGATGCAGCAATTATCTTTAAAGAGATTCTTACGCGTATAATGAAGAAATTCATTACAAATATCACATTATGCAGCGAAACTAACACAGTTACTTAATATATTCATTATAATAATTATCACACATGGATATCATCGATAAAAAGTTTCTAATAAATTTAATTTAAAAAATTATCTACATTTTGTGTAGATTATCTACAATTATTTCAATCATATACTATAAAATATCTATTATAATTAAGTAATTGCCAATGTAACTTTTTAATTTCGTTTAAATAAATATACGAGTATATATTCATAAAAGCATGGATAACACTATCTAATAAATTTTAACTTTTTCTCTAATCTGTAATATCCAATGATGATTTTCGTACAGCTTGTCATTCTAGAACAATATTAAAATTTTTCAAAAATATTAAAATATTCACAGGACGATAAAATATACATCGGGAACCGTAAGCGGGATTTTCCCGCCACGCAGCCATTGCTGGCATATCTAGCTTCGCCAGGGCCGTAGTTAAGCGTAACCGGCACCAAAATCATGGTCCTATATTCTTTTATACTAAACGTAAAATTATAAGAAACTTCTCTGAATCACTTGTCATAAATTTTTCAGAATGTAAATTTATAATAAAAGTGAAAAAATTAATAAATTATTGGCTATTACAACGGTGAAGTAATAAATAATGTAATTGGTAAAGTTCGGAACTTTTCGTCGATTTTCGGCCTCAGAAGTGATAGGTTAAAATTGTCTTAATGTACACAGGAGGGGTCCGAGATGAAGTTGAGGTTGACCCCTTAAATAATTTACTAATCATTTTTCTTTTCAGAACAAATTTTATAAACCATTTTAGAAACACTCACAATTTTTGGAGCAATTTCGATTACGAATTCGTGTTCAGGAAAGTAAACTCTATGAAAATTACCCGATGAATATTACAGATTATAATTCCGTGTTGAACAGTGTAATTATCAATGGTGTCAATGATCCAATGATTAGCGGAATAAGAAACCAAATTTCGAATTGACATTATGTCCTCTAAAATTAAAGAAATTAGAATATAAAATAATAAAAAGGATAGAATGTAGAAAAGGAAAAATATCAATGACACATCCGAGTGTAACAGGTCATTGTCGCCGAGCGATGCAACGGGATTCTAGTTGCCGGTTGAACAAAGGGACATCGTTATCTATGCGATTAACGCACGCGCCAGACGCAGGCTAGATTAGGTCCGTATAACACACCGACTCGAGATTGATTTCTCAGGAAGAAAGCTAATATCCACGTGGATCCAATTTTGTTCGTAGATCAAGTTCTCGTCTCGCAAACTATGCATGCTTTGTGTCTAATATAACAATAGAACCGCAGAGGTAACTATATCATACCACGCTGTCGCGAATCAAACGACGATGCGTCGTACGGAATGCTTCTTTACGATCAGGCCGATCCGAACGCCCTCGTTTATGGCGGTAAAAAGCCGTATCATTCTACGACGCCAGTTGCTGCATCGATAAAATAAACTAGCTTTCCAACGGAGTGATTAGAAATACCGGAACGAATCAATGAATTTGAATACTGTAATTAACTTAACTATCGTGGATCAGGTGAGTTCATGGAAGATTTGGAATTAGGAGAACGTCGTTTTTCAGCGAATTAACGTGAAATTTAATTTTTAGGAAAAACTCTAATTATTATAGTTTGGAAGTGAAAGTGAAGTTTAGTTTCACAGTCGACTGCAATCAACTTGAGGGCGTTGTGGTACAGCGAAATGCACGTTGCAGAGAAATATACGAGTTTTCAAATAACAGCGAATTGAAGATACCAGAATTTCCGATATTCCTGAAACTAGTTTTTTTTATTAAACATTTTAATTTCTGTACCCGTTTATTTATTACACATTTCATAGTATTTTCCTACACAGAACTTTTTAGCCAAGCGCCATATAATGCTTTTGTAACATTGTGAACACTGCAATATATATTTTTAAATTTCGCGGGTTTACAGATGGAACATATGTTTATGTCTAAAGCTAATAAATTAATTAACAATAATTCTAGTTAAAATCGGGAAAGTTATATAGCTAAATACTTAATTAAAATTTTATATACTTAATTTAAAATTTAAAAATACAAATATGTATTTTTTCTTTTTCTTTTAGATTGGTCACAAAGTGAAAATTGAATACAATCTTTTTTTCCAAAGATATAATCTAGAAGATATTTAAATATTCTATAGAATAAAATAGAATCTAAAATTTTGTAAATATACAAAATACCAGTTTTTCATCAAACAAACTATTGTTGCAAAAAGATAGAAACACTAAAACAATGTACTTTGACGTCACTAACAGTATAACGTGTGGTCATTTAACGTAACAAGATCGTTTCATACGTGATAAAATATCAGCTGGCAACTAGCAATACGATAAGCTTCAGAATGCATAATTGTCTGTGCCCAGAATAAAAATTTTTAAGATCAGCATATATTTTCGCACTTCTTTCGTGTTCATATAATATATGGAATTGAAATAAAGGCAAAATGAGTACAGGAGTATGTAATGCAAATTACTAACACGTATCATTAACGATAATTATTATTGATATAATATTCCTGGACTTTATTATTCATAGGTAGTATATAAGGTCGAATCCACGAGCTATTAATAGTATACTATAGCCTTTAAGAATGTGCATAACTTGAATAATTAAATTTATATTAATTATTTATAGATAATAAAAAATAAAAATAATTAAAATATATGTGATTAAATAAAATATAATACATACTATTTTTTAAAATTATTCTTTCAGAGGGGCGACCGCTTCTATTCCCTCTTAGATCACTGATACACGTTTTCTTCGTGCAAAGTACAATTGAATTGATTCTAATAATGTAGTAATGTAAAAGTAATGTATCGTTTAAAAATTAATATTGCACAAGATTGAATTATTTCAATTATTTATTAGCCTAATATCTTTACTTATTCAATATCCCAGTAGTCAATTATTTATTATATATTACAACTATTTATCTTTCATTCTACAAATTTCTTATAATAAAAATCTCTTTGTATACTCAATCTCAGATATTTTAAATATACATTCCACCTCATAAATAACAATTCCTCTGTCTCAGATTTTTAATTCTCTTTAAATAAATAATATCCAGAGTCTAAAAATGTGGGATTTAGAATTGAAAAAATTCAATTATAATTCTGAATCATTCGACGAAGTCAGCAGATGCCAGGGGACAAAACAAGCTATTAATATTGGATACATGCTTCGATTGTGCCTCAGCCCACAGTTACGTCATCCTCTCTGTGATCATAAATCTCCAAAACAGATCTAAGATTAACATATACAGCTGTACGTGGAATGCAGACGACTCAACGTCCTGATACATCCTTTGCACGAACTATGAACGCCATGTTTTTGTCCGAGTTATACAACATTAATGTAGTGGTATCGAGAAGTGCACTGCAATGTTCATCGATAGCTTTATATTACCTCACTAATGACACTGAACACCGGTTATAAAATACGATGGAATTTTCGTGGAAAATTTCCCGCTCAATTATACTGCACTAGCATCGTTTAATGACAATGATACCTTAGATCTGTCGCGTGATCAGGCACACGTAATCGTAGTTCCGCGCGTGTGCGATTTTAGCGACATCTGGAATATTCCAGAAACGGCGAAAATCGTAACTAACGGGCGTCCCAAAATTCACGCAATATTTGAACTTTGCGCTATTTATGCGGTAAAGCGTAACGTAAGGAAAGAAAAGACAGGGTTAGGGTTATTAAAAATGGGGAACAACGTGTTTTCTATCTAATTACTTCTTGCGTGAATTTTGGGACACCCAGTATGTACTTGACGAGAAATATCGCAGTCTTTATTATTCAAATACCTATTAGCTAATACCTATTAACTGAACACTCTACTATTTCACTGTTCTATTACCTAAATGTTTTGCTACTCGAACATCATATTTCATTCGTTGCTTTAACACGTAATTGATCCCATACCAGAAGCGATACGGTCTACTTGGTAATTATTTTATGGAAGAAAATAAACCGAAAATGGAGGAAAATTTTGTTTGGTATTAACGTTGTTATATATAAAAGAAAGTCATTAAAATACCGTACTCAAAAAAGTACAGATACTATTTTAGAATATCAGAATTAAAAAAATCAATATTGAAAAAAGGATACATAAATAATCGAAGAAGCTGATTTCTTCTTTTTCATAAATTGATGTCATACAGTCACGTAACAGATACTTCTTATTCAAATATATTAGTGAAACGATTATTATCTTTCTATTAAGCAAATTAAATACAGTGATGTGCGAAATAGTTAAACAGAAATATCGCAAGCAAGCACTAAATGAGCCTGCACAAACATTGTAACGAGGTAAAAATTTGATGTAAGTAATAAATATGTTAACTGACTTATTTATATGTATTTTACCACACCTGAAAATAGATAGTTGTTTTAAAAACAATCATGTTTTTATTTGCTTATATCCTTGTATCCCGTGTACTCTAGAGTAACTGTACCACAAGTGAATGTACTCACGTTTGTTGACGCCAAATGTAATGTCGCTGAATTGTACACTGCGAAGGACATTCTGAGCAATAGTACGAGGATTCAACGGGGCAAAGTCCGGGTCATCGATATCGAAGGACAAGTTTTCTTCGAATTCCGTCAGAGTACTCTCCATGTTCTTGAAAACACGCCACGAGTCGATCTTGAGCACCAAAATATGTATAACCTGTAATGCAAAGAGAATTAGCATGAATAGTATACTTAAAATATATATGTACAATTTGCGGTAACTAAGTAACACGAATAATTTTTATTCACTTATAGTAAGATAATAGCATTGAAAGTTCAACTGAACAAGTTCATTTGGAAGTTATGTTTACGCACGATTTAGAAAAGATAGTGTACTCATAAAAAAATAAAAAAGTTTTATAAAATTAACGCTCATTTTTATTTTTTCCCCATTATTCAGAAAAAAAAAAATTTAATTCTGTGCTTGCAAGGTATATTTTTATAGAAATATGTACATAGAATTCTGCATTTTGTGTATTAGTTCGATGTTTTAAGGAAATTTAATGTTCCATTTTTTTTCAAATACCTAATGAATTTATAAGGTATAATGCAATTAAATCTGCAGTCATAATTTGAAGTAAAACAAAATTTGAAACATTTTTTAAGTTTGATATGAAAAGGAATATTAAAAGATTTTAATGATAACCTGAATTTTTTTGTACATAAGTATCTTTTAATTTACCTGAATAAAAAAGTATCAAAACATAACGTAAATGTGAAAAAAAATTATAAAAATATTTATAAAGAATTAACTTTTAGGTTAAATTAATTTACAGTAATTAGCATTGAACTATAATCCATTTCGTTTATTCATTCATTTTTGTTGTTAAATATAACTTGTTTTATGAAAGACCATTTATGTAACAAATTCACAAGTTGAAAAAGATAGGCGTATTATTTAACAGTATAAAATTATCCACATATGCTGTGTATCGTATATCACATACCACACATGTAAATTTAATATTATATATTTCACATTTTCTGCAGAACGAAACAAAGAATGTAAGACTTTTTCAAGAATACTTGAATACAATGTATTTCACGTGACAGGTGATTATTACCTTGCATTATGCACGCATTGTATTATTAAAATGTCTTGTTATTAATCGCGAATCATTGATTTGAGGTTACAATGGCACACATTCCTTCAACTGTGACACCTAAATGAACAGAATAACTAAATTTATTTACTGACATCTCTCTTTATTCGATATTAACTTTGCAATTTTTTCAAATAAATTCATCAATTTTTATTCTTTCATTGTGATATTGACCTTACCTTATGAGATGGTTACATTATGCATGAAGTTTATTAGATCACAAACATTCGCTTAAGCTGTCACATACGTGACGAAGCACCTTCCAGAAATGTCTTAAAGACACACTTCATTGAAATATCTTTACACTCTAATGAATGCATGTATATCATGAATCGTAACACGAGGTCAGTCCACAGAGCAGGTCGATAATTTACATTATTAATTGGTTATCTTTTAAATAAAGTATCACTATCAAGTATTAAAAAAATATCGATCGATTTGCACATCCTACATGTACTATATCGATAACGGATGCATTCGAAACGTAATTCACATTCTACCAAAGAAATCGGCTAAAGAAAACTTGTTCAAGAAATTTCGTAACACATAATGAATATTTAATCACTTTTATAACGTCTTTATGAAAACGCAAGAAATTTTGTAAAAAGTTAAACGTAGAAAATGCTTCTCTTCATCGAATAACAGCGAAGTATCAAATAACGAACGCGAACGAATTAGTTTCCTTTCAATGACAGATCAGCTTAAAGATGTAACAAATGACAGGATACAAGTATCATAAGAGACCAGAGGTGCACCCTTGCGAGCATTTATAACACGACGAACCATAAAACCTGCCACCAGATTTATCGTTTGCAACAAAGTATGACGCTGTTAGCGTGTCTAGTAGCTACAATAATCATGGTTAGGTATAGTTTACAATACGATTTGAATTTTCACGTATACAATTTACGAAATAAATTTAAAAAAGATTATAGAATCAAACAAAGTCAGAAATAGAAATAAAAAATAATTAATAAACAAAACAGAAAAAATAGTAATAAAAATAAAATAATAAAAAGAGAAATTTGTAGATGAAAGTTGAGATGAAATGAGTGGGAGATAGAAAAAGCAACATATAAGAAGAAAGATAAAACATTTGCGTCCACGTGCATTCCCATTTATCCATGCTAACATAAAAACTGTAATCGATGGTATCGATAGATTCGAAGATAAAACAGAACAAAAATGGCACTTTAATGCAGTAATGTACTTTGTGTACCATGTAACTCGATACGTATTATAACTTCGTCAAGGCTCTTCCTTCACAGATTGAAATGATTTAAATTGTTTTGAAATTCTGTAAACCATTTATAACACAAATAATATACAATATTATTTATTAAATCACGATATAAACTAGAAAATAATAGCTTTAAAAATAACTATCGATTTGTTATTTTAGAATTTAATAATTTTCTAATTACACGTATTTTGAAATAAATCTTTTATACCACAAAAATTTACAAAATGAGGTTTATAAAATTAATTTTTCAGAATTATTAATTAATATTTATTAGCTTCATATGACTGTTGGTAACTCTACGATATTCGTATTAATTTTTACACAAATATTAAAACAAACAGAATTCAGAAGTTTAAAACAGAACACATCTTCGAATAATGAGAAAAATCAAATGCATTGATTAAACCTAATGTTTTCATCTTGAGCCAAGTTGAGTAACACATTTGATGGCAGACACGGGTATTGATAGTTACTACGCGTCAGAAAAATGCCTATGACAATTGGAATTACCAAGACATGGTAAAAGATTTAAAAATGTTTGAAAGATAATATAACAAAAGATATTCTCGTATATCTAGAACATCATTGGTAAGCTAAAAATGTTGAAAACAAATGAATGCCTACGAAAGTTTCAACTGCTAAAAAACCGTTGAATTCAAAATATTTACGAGCTTGTGTATCGAAATGTGTAGTAGACTAAAAATTTAATACACACACATCTAAATGGTACTAGGAGATATTAATGAAATTGTAGAAAAGTTACATGTTATCCTTTATATTAATCAATATTATGGTATTAAGTTGATTTGCAAATAAGTAATTGATCCGACAACTTACGTAATATTTATATGCGAATGTCTAACTGAAAAATAAAAATTATTTTAGAAAGAACACGTAATTGGAAAATCGAGTTGAAATACGTATAAACACATACCTATTCTATAGGTTTCACAACCTGCTGACTTCCTCAAAGTTGTACGAATTGTTTACACTAAATTCCCGAATATTTTCGCAATATAACAAACGATGCGTATCTTAATAATCCACACGTACCGGTGGTTGATGGCCGACTGACAACTTAGCACGCTATCACGCGGGAAATTTGTCACACGTATTCATCCAAATATTCGCAAGGAGTAAAATCATTACCTGTTACCGACTGTCACTGCGTTATCAAGTACTAGATGACCAGTATGGAATAGATTTATCAGGTTACGGGATGTCTAATGTTCTGAAATACCGATCATGCAAAACATTTGACGATTTGTTCTGCCCTCTACAATTTTAAGCGGCGAACTTGGGAACTATATATAGTTTAATCATTCCTAAGTTCTTAAAATTAACTAATATAGAAAGATCATATTGTAAAAATTTCTGTCAATCTATAAACAGCTTTTTTAGCTATACGCAAAGTAAGAATTAATGCATCAATTAAAAATTGGAATCGAATTTATTATTACATTTACTGTAATAAAATGTTACTAGTTTCTGAGATTTCATTTATAAAATTAATTTTAAATGTAAAGTGTTTTTAGATTATTTTTACTGATATATATTATCAGAATAATGTAAATAGTCATGCATACAATTTTAATATAGTTTTCAACATTACTGACATTAGATACAAAACTCTGAGATAACCTCACCATATCTAAGTCCCTCGCAACATAACCTACAGAATAGATATGCATATTCGAAGTATGAATATCTATCGTTGATTGACAGTGTCACTTTCTATATTACCGACCCAAAATACGAGAGATTTGATACTACAAACATAGAAAATTCAAGATAAAAAAAAGACGCATTTGTGATATTAATTTGAAAAATTCTATTGATATATTCACGAAATCTCTTTGATGATGAAGATCGACTGTAGGTATAGACATACTATTTCGATTATTCAGCAAGTACTGCGTAGCTCTTAGCTTGGCATCGTTTGTCAAAGATGAACTAATCGAAAAATTCGAAAAGTAGTGTATAAAATTTATTGAAACGAATATGGAAATATTAAGTTACATGTTATCCTTTATATTAATCAATATTATGGTATTAAGTTGATTTGCAAATAAGTAATTGATCCGACAACTTACGTAATATTTATATGCGAATGTCTAACTGAAAAATAAAAATTATTTTAGAAAGAACACGTAATTGGAAAATCGAGTTGAAATACGTATAAACACATACCTATTCTATAGGTTTCACAACCTGCTGACTTCCTCAAAGTTGTACGAATTGTTTACACTAAATTCCCGAATATTTTCGCAATATAACAAACGATGCGTATCTTAATAATCCACACGTACCGGTGGTTGATGGCCGACTGACAACTTAGCACGCTATCACGCGGGAAATTTGTCACACGTATTCATCCAAATATTCGCAAGGAGTAAAATCATTACCTGTTACCGACTGTCACTGCGTTATCAAGTACTAGATGACCAGTATGGAATAGATTTATCAGGTTACGGGATGTCTAATGTTCTGAAATACCGATCATGCAAAACATTTGACGATTTGTTCTGCCCTCTACAATTTTAAGCGGCGAACTTGGGAACTATATATAGTTTAATCATTCCTAAGTTCTTAAAATTAACTAATATAGAAAGATCATATTGTAAAAATTTCTGTCAATCTATAAACAGCTTTTTTAGCTATACGCAAAGTAAGAATTAATGCATCAATTAAAAATTGGAATCGAATTTATTATTACATTTACTGTAATAAAATGTTACTAGTTTCTGAGATTTCATTTATAAAATTAATTTTAAATGTAAAGTGTTTTTAGATTATTTTTACTGATATATATTATCAGAATAATGTAAATAGTCATGCATACAATTTTAATATAGTTTTCAACATTACTGACATTAGATACAAAACTCTGAGATAACCTCACCATATCTAAGTCCCTCGCAACATAACCTACAGAATAGATATGCATATTCGAAGTATGAATATCTATCGTTGATTGACAGTGTCACTTTCTATATTACCGACCCAAAATACGAGAGATTTGATACTACAAACATAGAAAATTCAAGATAAAAAAAAGACGCATTTGTGATATTAATTTGAAAAATTCTATTGATATATTCACGAAATCTCTTTGATGATGAAGATCGACTGTAGGTATAGACATACTATTTCGATT
Organism: Eufriesea mexicana; assembly: GCF_001483705.2. Classification (NCBI taxonomy): domain Eukaryota; kingdom Metazoa; phylum Arthropoda; class Insecta; order Hymenoptera; family Apidae; genus Eufriesea; species Eufriesea mexicana. The sequence continues at coordinate 15,059 of NW_016908721.1, read as the reverse complement.
ATTCAGCAAGTACTGCGTAGCTCTTAGCTTGGCATCGTTTGTCAAAGATGAACTAATCGAAAAATTCGAAAAGTAGTGTATAAAATTTATTGAAACGAATATGGAAATATATCTTTGGCAAACGATGCCAATTACCAGGTCTCACCACGTGGAGGTGGCTACGCAATCGAGACCCACGCCTAAAATATACATTTAACACATACATATATATAATATATACATTAGAAAAATATAGTACAAAATATGATATACAGAAAATAAATCACAAAAATAAATACAGTGTATACTATAAAATAAAGTACAACATATATCACAAAATAAATTTTAAAATAAATTATGAAATATAGGGTGCCTAACATCTGCAAAAGGGGAAGAGTAATTGATAATGACACGGAAATAAAACTTCATATGGAGAATTGGTAAATGTATAAAATTATTCTATAATTAAATAAGAAATCATTTCTTACGTCACACGTGCTGCCACTTATGGCGCTTTAAAAGTCGCAAAAATAGTGGGAAAAGTGGAAAAAAGTACACGAGATGCAACATAGGTTATCACATTTCTCGTGATGTTACTTTTTCCGATGTTACATCAAAAGAGAGTACTTTTGAGGGGGACTTTTAAATACCAATCGCGATATATCGAGTTTAGTTTTATTATTAATTAATTTTATTATCAGATTTATTTCGACGAACTCTCGAATACAATGTGCACAGTATGCACAGTGTGCACAATATGCACAGTAATATTGCACAAATGTGCAAAAATACAATACACCTGTGAAATATAATGAAACAAAGTAGCGAGCATAGTGACGAAAATAATATTAAAAATAATATTAAAAATGATGGTGTCTTCTTGCTGAAAATCCTAACTAAAAATGGAGATTAGGGACAACTAAGGTGCTGGGGTGACTCTACTTTTCAATTGATTCGACAAAAGAAGAATGTATTAATAAAAAAAAAAAAATAAAAAAAGATGTGAAATGGGGAAACTGGGGAATTTCGTTAAAAATATGAGAAATTCCAAAGTCAAAGCAACGCCTCTAATAATTTAAAATCATTCGAATTATTACTTTGATTTTGGAAACTTCTCCAAGAGGAATGCTTTCTTGTACTTGTATTCGTTAAAAATCGCGTGAAATAAATATAGCAATGAACGAAATGAACTAAAATTTCTTGTTTAGAATCGAAATTAAAAATTCTTTCCGAAAACCGAGATTCTAATTCGCGATGTACAAGAAAGCCCTAGCCTGATCCAACGAATATATCACAGAAATATATATTGCACAAGTGCTATTGTACATTAGTACATTAGCACTCGTGGTCACTATGCTCGCTACAAATATAATTAAATACAACCGGTCACCCGTGTCGCTTCGGACCATTCGTCCTACGACATGATGGGCGACCAGAGGAATCGTAAACATGCGACTCACCGATCGTTGATCTCTTCTCCATATGAAAGCAGCTCTGGATTGGTAGTCGCCTTTGTCCTGGCACCAGAGTCACTGTGTCCTCTCTTTGTCATGTCGTCGATCTAGCGATGTCACATTGGTTGACAGAAATTCCTTCTTCTTTTCTTCGAACACTTTCACAATTCACTCGCGATATCGCGAACTTATTACGACCGGTTCGAGTAAAAGAATCGCGTGTAAAATCGTTCGAACGTATACGATTTAGTTATATTTATTATTTTAAATAATTAAATAATCAATGTTTAATGTCCACTAGCACTAGTGAACTTAAAAAGATGAAACACAAAATGTTTATTTCGGTATTAAATGGATAATTAAAAATTAAAAATAAATAAATTTAAATAAGTTATTAAAAATAAAAAATAAATAAATGAATTAAATAAATTATTGAAAGTGAAAAATAAATAAATGAATTAAATAAATTGTTAAAAGTGAAAAATAAATAAATAAGTTAAATAAATAATTAAAAGTTATAAATTAATTAATTAATTGAATAAATAATTGAAAGTTATAAGTAAATTAATTAATTAAATAAATAATTAAAAGTGAATAATCAATAAGTAAATTAAATAAATTATTATAAGTGAAAAATAGTTAAGTAAGTTAATATAGGCGGTTCAAGTTTAGATGTGCACGTTATGACGACCGCGGAACAACTGACGTGTCCTGTGACCTCCAAGTGCCTATATGAACCGAGGGTACCCTTGCCCGAGGACAAACAGAAATTCTCAAGCTCAACCGATTTTCCAAAAATTCTCGAACCTTTTATAATTGTTATTACATAGTTTATTGCAAATATATGCTTCCTATAATTTGCAATAACAATATGCACAGTAATTTACATATGTACAATTATTTTTTCATATAGAAAGAGCCATTTACTTCCTCGTAACAATAGTTTCTAACACATAAGTGTTTAAAACAACTTTTCAAAGTTAAGAAAGCGAATAGAGGCTAAAATTGATATTAGCCAAAGGGACCCCATATACCCATACTCATCACCCATTCTAAAATAATCTGGAATTCGCGTTTTTAACAAATTCAACGAATTTATAAACTTACACATATATATTATACATTTAATATTGCTTCTGCACATTTTTAATCGTGCATTCATAGAATCTTTTAAAAGTATGTGCAATAAAGGAGTTCATAATGCTCGTACATTAAAATTTGTAACTATATATATATTGTATTCTTATTGTTAATTTTACAATTACTTTATTACTATTACTATAAAACATTTTTGTCGAGGAGATTAAGCAATTTCAATTTATTATTTTCACAACAGAAACATATTTGCATTTGCTTTATTATTATTAATAAATATAAGAGACATCGTATGACACTCTACATCGACACTTTAGCACACATTGACATTACACCGGACACTCAATTCGCGCCAAAAATATTTACTTATTTGGTTAACATCTATTCTCCTATTGGTTAGTTTTTATGGACATCTATGAATTTTAGTGACTGTCAAAAAATAGCTAGGTAACTTCGGGCCAGCAGCCATCAATGGGCTCAGTGCCTGGCCAGCGTCACGCATTTGTCCCGTGGCGAACCATCTCTGAAGGAACCCTATCATAAATCAGCTTTTTGACTTTCGCTTTTGCCTCTTTCACGCTAACACCTAAAAAACGTTATCATCACGCATAAATAAATTCGTTATGCGAACTGATAAGCTGTTTCAGCCGGTGCATACGGGGACGCATGAGTTCATCTCAAATTATTCATATCTTTTATTCGTTTGTTTTATTCCGTCCTGGCCTCAAAATATTCTAAACATCTTGAAATTCGAGAATATGTTTTATTTTTCACAAAAATTACAATTTAAATAGCCAATGGTCACTGCTTTTTACGCATGACGAGTATATTCGTCGTGACACAAAATCCTGCCACTTCTCCGTGACGAGTGTACTCGTCAATCACAGCTAACTGTGATTAACTTAGAACTGTTAGCTGTATGCTACAAGTAATGAAATACAGTTTTTAGCCCCTATAGGACATTCTCGATTAAAAGAAATACACTTGACATTAAAAAGTGTGGTTGTGATGTGCTGTTAGAGAAAACGATTTTATAAGAAATAAATAGAATTTAAACATGGTATGAAATTCCATATTTGTCATCCACACGTGCTAGCATGAATTGTCTTTTTATACGAATAAACAATTTTATTTGTCTGCCAAGACATGATGCACAGTGAACCTCACCTGCTTGCCTTGGAAGGAAACGTTGAAATTTGGAAGGTTGATTCAGTATGCTTAGAAATTGCTTTACTTCTAATTCTACACTTGACACGCAAGTATTATTAAATATTGAAATACGTCATGACAAACTTTGGAAGAACGGTAGTTCAGTAGCCTTTGGTCGTTTTCGGTAACTGTGACCAACACATTTTTGTTTTCGTCGAAGTTTATCGTGTCCCAGAAACTCTTTTGCCCAAAGTCGGAGCTGGACTCCATTGTTATGCTTTTTGGATTTGCTATGTGCAGGTAACGGAAATCTTTATCGTCGGGGTCCAATGTCTGCCAGACTGCATGGCCCACGCGAGGTTTGCTGAAATGTTCAGAGATCTGTTATCAAGAACTCGTGTAGAAAAATATATACAGGAATGTTGGGTAGGCAACAAAATAAGCAGTGATGTAAATGTAAAAATGATTTCTTTTAAACTAAAACTTATTCTAAGCGCTAATAACTCTCGGCTAACTCACACTCGCTATCTCTCGAAAAGCTCTACGACTGACTCTAAAACACGCAATGACACACTCTGACACTTCTGCGCCCTTGCACCCTTATAGACCATTTTTGTCATTATCAATTGTTTGAAAAATAACTCGATAAAATATTTCAATTCCCGATTTTAGGATGAAGTTAGCGATGTATTTAGTGAAATGTTCCGATGACGAAGATTGCATTTCATCGAGCAGTTACGTACAGAAGAAACGTCGTCACGAATTTAAAAAGAAACCTGGAAGTGTGCGAAATGTAAGGCGATTCTGCAAAGTGTGCTATGAAAATAATTCAAATCAGCTAGGAAGAATGAGAGCAAAGAATTGCACTAAAAAAGTGGCGACATATTGTGCCGACTGTATTGGTTCACCTTTTTTTTGTATAAATAAAATTATTTTTGCATGTTTTGTATGGCATTAATTTCTTCGAACCATTATAGTAACAATGGTACTATTTAAAAATTTATCAGTGTCGATATTTACTCTAATTATGTATTTTTACTAATGGTTGCGTCACCGGTCACCAGTGGACCCCACGGCGCTGTAGCATAGTCCAGTATCGCCCACTGGTGACCACCATGGCAGTCAACGTGTTAAACCCTTGCACTCTGCCTTCTTTCATACCCACGCTCCCTTTCTCAATCGGTCGATCACGTATCCTAAACACTCATACATATTGCTAGGCTTTCACTCTTCAGTTGCATTCAGCTCTGTCATAAACATCCCTTATATTTGATCCTCTTGCACGCAGTCACTTTCGTTCTAAGCCCAAACACACTTGACATTCTTTCAGGGCCGTACTTATTCCTTTCCTACACATATGTAGTTAGTAGTTGAGAAAATTGATGAATTTATTCACCCTTCTATAGCGTAGGACGTGTAAAAATCGAGCAGTCTTTGTTGCATTTCCACATCTTGTGGTTGCGTCACATCCGAGGATCTAGTGTCGATCACGAGGTATACATCGTCGCCATGACCCACTCCTGTTTAAGTAATATCGATAATTTAGTGCACCCTTAGTATATAATTATTCGTATCAAAGATACTTAATACTGTATTTTTGCGAAAACAGAAGAAGTTTTATCGTGTAATGCATTGGTCACTTTCTAGCTTTCTGACAATTTGTGGACAGTTGCATAGTTACAATCAGCATGTGATTACATTTGATAGGTTAGGAGCGCTGCTTTGTAGTGAATAACAAACTAGCGCCATCTACTGCAAAAATTCGACACTGCCTATTAGCTAACCTGTCGTAGTAAAATTAAATAGTAAAGTACACTCTACATTCTAGCGATGTGAGGGCGATCCCTTAAAATATTTCAATTCCCGATTTTAGGATGAAGTTAGCGATGTATTTAGTGAAATGTTCCGATGACGAAGATTGCATTTCATCGAGCAGTTACGTACAGAAGAAACGTCGTCACGAATTTAAAAAGAAACCTGGAAGTGTGCGAAATGTAAGGCGATTCTGCAAAGTGTGCTATGAAAATAATTCAAATCAGCTAGGAAGAATGAGAGCAAAGAATTGCACTAAAAAAGTGGCGACATATTGTGCCGACTGTATTGGTTCACCTTTTTTTTGTATAAATAAAATTATTTTTGCATGTTTTGTATGGCATTAATTTCTTCGAACCATTATAGTAACAATGGTACTATTTAAAAATTTATCAGTGTCGATATTTACTCTAATTATGTATTTTTACTAATGGTTGCGTCACCGGTCACCAGTGGACCCCACGGCGCTGTAGCATAGTCCAGTATCGCCCACTGGTGACCACCATGGCAGTCAACGTGTTAAACCCTTGCACTCTGCCTTCTTTCATACCCACGCTCCCTTTCTCAATCGGTCGATCACGTATCCTAAACACTCATACATATTGCTAGGCTTTCACTCTTCAGTTGCATTCAGCTCTGTCATAAACATCCCTTATATTTGATCCTCTTGCACGCAGTCACTTTCGTTCTAAGCCCAAACACACTTGACATTCTTTCAGGGCCGTACTTATTCCTTTCCTACACATATGTAGTTAGTAGTTGAGAAAATTGATGAATTTATTCACCCTTCTATAGCGTAGGACGTGTAAAAATCGAGCAGTCTTTGTTGCATTTCCACATCTTGTGGTTGCGTCACATCCGAGGATCTAGTGTCGATCACGAGGTATACATCGTCGCCATGACCCACTCCTGTTTAAGTAATATCGATAATTTAGTGCACCCTTAGTATATAATTATTCGTATCAAAGATACTTAATACTGTATTTTTGCGAAAACAGAAGAAGTTTTATCGTGTAATGCATTGGTCACTTTCTAGCTTTCTGACAATTTGTGGACAGTTGCATAGTTACAATCAGCATGTGATTACATTTGATAGGTTAGGAGCGCTGCTTTGTAGTGAATAACAAACTAGCGCCATCTACTGCAAAAATTCGACACTGCCTATTAGCTAACCTGTCGTAGTAAAATTAAATAGTAAAGTACACTCTACATTCTAGCGATGTGAGGGCGATCCCTTCCCCTGTGTTTTCCCTCCTCCTACAAGAAGGTACAGCAAAATGGCGACGCACTCAACGTATTAAACAAGGAACATACGAATATTTAATTCCTGTACGTTGAAAACAATAAAACCTGTTTTCGGCATCCTACAATGCTTTATTTGTTTTAAATATTGAACTTCTTTCGATATGCAGCAACAGAATATTAAAAGCATTACCAAAGTTGTTTGTTGAATGACTAGTAGCTTCACTCAGGCTGTACATAGTTCTGTAACTATAGTAGTAGGTCCACACTGGGCTCTTATTGTTTCTGGCTTGCAACCTCGCAGCCTTCTCAAAATTAACAATGAACATTCGATCACGCATCATATGTATTACAGGCGTAACACTCTTGCTGTCGATTGGTTCAGATCCTAGATAACGTTCTTTGATCTTTTGTGACACCTGTGTTTGCTGATTCAGTGGAATGGTATCGTTATAATCGAGCAAATAGGGTGCAATGTCGGCCCAGTTGTCGTTCAGTTGCTTCAACCGCGTATTATTAGTGATGAATTCTACGAAAACGAGATTTATATGGAATTACGATAAAAGTATGTTTAATTTTGTAATAATATTTAATTTATAATTATATAAATTTATAATATTTAAGAAATCAGACCTGTAGCTCCGTATAATCCTTCCTCGCTAACTACTCCGGAAATCCAAGGCACATCGTATGCTTCCCCTCTATTGATAACATCGATCGGAGAACGAGAAATGAAGGCATGAGGTCCGTCTTCCTCTACAACTGGACCAAAAGAGACGCTAGGATTGGTCAGCCAAACCTACAATTAAATATTTCAAGATTATTATACTGTTATATAATTAATAAATTATTTTATAATGTAAAATCTCATTAATACATTATGTGGGCACTTACTCATACGTTATAAATGTATTAAAATTAAATATATTAAAATCTCACGACATCGATTATCACGAGTCTGACCCGTGATAAATCAATCGGGTCGTAATTGACTATCACGGGCCTGGTACGTGGTACGTCGGCCAGGCCAAATGTAAACACCACGTGTCACGCCCGTGACAGTCAATTTTGACCCGACCGATGTATCACGGACCAGGCTCGTAATAATCAGTTTTGGCTCGAAAACCTGACCACGAGCCTCACACGTGGTCGTAGGCCAAAGGGTTGATACATTATATTGTCGACTTATTATGTTATAATACTTCATTATCTTATATTATTATCGTTATATCTTTAATAATATATTATTAATGTGTAATGTTATTACCATGTCCAACTCGACAGCTGTAAATTATACATTAACAAACATACAAAATGCAATGAATTATCAAAGAGGATATATATTAATTATTACACGCTGTTCAAAGTGTAAAGAATGAAAAGTCCACTCAACGAAAAAGGATTTACCGTGAAGTCGTTAACAGCTTGCGATAATAGCCCTGCCGGACGAGTTTGCAGACATTTGACCATCTTCTTTACTCTACTTGTTGAACAACCCACGAAGGCAGCCAATTTCCTAGTCTTTTCAGGAGCACGATCTGTCTGTGCCCAAGGATTTAGTGCCACACCACTTATGGATATTCCTCCTTAAAATATAAAATAAAATAAATCCAAACAATAATATAACCATATTCTACGATTGTAAATACGTACTATGGAAAAGTCCAGCACTCAATGGAGTCAAATAATGGTAATGCACACTTGCAGCGCCTGCACTGAAACCCATGAGAGTTATTCTTTTCGGATCCCCACCGAATTCCTCGATGTTTTGCGACACCCAGTGCAGAGCCAGACTTTGATCCTTCAACCCCATGTTCCCAGGCACCACGCCATCTCCCGTGCTGAGGAAACCTTAAACAAATTTTGGGACAAAAAATAAAAATTCTGTCCACAATTATAATATTGTAATATTGTAATATTATTGTAACATTATAATATTGTAACATGACATAATACTTTTATTTATTAAATAGGATGTCGACTATATGGCAAGATAAAAAGTTATTATTATACAATTTTACAATTATAATTATAATTATAATTTCTATATTATATTTGATATATAATATTATTATAATAACTCCAACTACGATAGTCCAAATTATACCAATATATAACATTATAATATTGTAACATGACATAATACTTTTATTTATTAAATAGGATGTCGAGTATATGGCAAGATAAAAAGCTATTATTCTATAATTTTATTATTTCTATACTATATTTGATATATAATATTATTATAATAACTCCAACTACGATAGTCCAAATTATGTCAATACAGCAAACAAATAATAATCTTAGTACTTTTATTACTGTGATTAGTATATTTCCATTTAAAAGATATCCCTTAACTTAGTATTTCTAGTGATTTATAATATATCCTCTATGTAATCTTACCGAATGGACCCAAGCGATAATTAATCGTGACCAACACGACATTATAGTCCATTATGAGTGACTCGTTCATATGGTTTCCGCTGCCTGTCAGGAACCCACCGCAATGAATCCAAAACAGGACAGGTAACAGATTGTTACTTCTATTCCCAATTGGAACGTAAATGTTCAGGTACAAGCAATCCTCCGAACCAGTGACGCTATCACCATTTATAGCTGCGCCCTCTGCAAGATACTGCGTGCAAACAGAGCCCTTCTTCGTTGCTGGTAGCTCATCCAACCATTTTCGAGCTCTTTTTGGTGGCTGAATGTTCAAAATATACTTTGTAAGTATTATAACCAATTGTTTTACTTTCAAAAGGTCATAAATACCAAACCAGCTAGGTAATTAATTTATTAATTTTGACTGCCACGCCGAAATCACACGTTTTCCTCAGTACATCACGCAAGTGCACCGCCAGATGCAAGATTTGTTCCAATACTTTTTTAATGTTCTATTAAAAATCGTTCAATGGGGCACTTTTTATTTCAAAGTATCTTCTAATTAGTGGTTATATTCGAAATTCACTAACTGTCAATTTTCATTCAATGTTGTTCAATGTAGTTTAAGTAGTTCAAGCGTTCCACAGTTACCAATGACGTGGCGTCACAGGAGAAACCGTGGCTGGTCATATATGTAGGGATCGGTTTGGGTGGATTACCTAAAGTAGCACTGTTTTACTTCTTAATAAAATACAATAAGCTTATACGTAGACTGACGGCTATGAAACAAGAGAGATCCGCTACGCTTGACTTTGACTTCTTACTGACCCACTGGCCCACTCTTAGCAACTTCCAGAAGACTCTTCACAACCGTTCAAAATTGTAGACTGTTCATGACTAAAAACTGTAGACTCGAGCTGCTCACACCCTTGCACCCTTATTTAAAGCATTCATGTCCAGGCTTTCCTTTGCAATCATGCCCCTTTCCCACACAACCTGCGTGGGCCAGGTACTTCAATCACTCTGGACTCATCCCTAAACTTCTGCTCGACCCTACCATAAACATTCTTTGCAGTTAATTCGCTTGCACCCGGTCACTTCCATCCTAGGCTTAAACACACTTGGCATTCTTGCAGAGCCGTACTTATTCCAATCCCAGATATGTGACCAACGTAGCAGTCAAAGTGTTAAAATTAATTATATATATATCGTGTTTAGATGTAACTCAACATTTGTAGATACTTCTAGTGTTAACGCTTTATTCAACATACTTGGAATCTAAGTTTGCCGACCGGGGGTTGCGCATAGGGAATGCCCTCGAAAGCTTCGTATTTTCTACCATGACGAGAGATCTTGTGGTACCCGCGTATGGTTCCCATGATGGTGCTAGCTCTTGGATACTGGTCATGCTGGGACGAGAAATCAAGGAATCCTAAGAGAAGCAAAACTGTCGATAGTTTCATCGCGCACATACTTGAACTAGGTGCCCCACCAGCAGTGCTATCAGTCTTTTATAATCTCCGTACGGTGGCACTATAAGCATGCATGAATGTCTGTGTTATTGTTATATAAGGAACCGTTTTGCTTCTTTTCTTATATATTAATTATAATTTATAATATTATTATATTACATTATATTATATTAATTTTAATTATAATTCATATACTGCGTTAAACAAAGAAACAGCTTTCCATTTGTTACACAGACTATTTGAGAAATCATAAAATAATATTGACACGTATTTGAGGTATCAGAATGACAATGTGAACATGGAATTTCTGGAATTCTGAGAAAGAAGCTATTACATAAGATTGATTACAGTCAAATGTTTTTACTGGTGGGCTAGTAAGAGTCTCGATCTTTCGTGATCAATGGGTCTCATCTCTGTCATGCAAAGTTGATCGAATGGACATGACACTCAAAGAAAAATCGGATCATACTCAGGTAACTTAGAAATATCTGATGATAAATTGAAAAATCACTCTCAATTGGATTTACCATTTCACTATTGAATACCTATATACATTCACGAGAAATTTCATGCGAAAAACGGAAAATGTTACATCCTGATTGACACAGTTTGCAAGAATACATGATGGTGGCAACTAATTGTATAAAATAATCTAATATAACTACTATATATCTGAATTAAATGAAAATATAACAACATACAAAAATAAGGGAATATCTACAGTGTGTTTATTTTATTTGGAAATATGTAAATATCCGGTAAAGCTTGGAATTCGTGTGAATATTATAGAAAATCTTGAGGGACCAAATAGTGATAGATTCCTTGACCTTGTTGTAACCTTGAAAAACTACGTACCGGTGAATTATTAATACAAAAATTATTTAAAAAATATATAATGAATAATATATGCATATAAAAATCTCTGTTGTCGAAAATATGTTAATAACGAACTTACATCCTTGGTTTATTAGTCCTTACATTATTAGTGATTACATAAAATCGCTACACCTCTCCCACAAATTTATATAAGCTTGTCTAAATATATAGCATATCTAAAAATTGGTTTCGTACAATAAGATAAGATAAAAAGTTATAAATAAAAAGACGGACGCCATTTTGCATAATATATATCGACGATATCGTAATACAGAAAATTCAATGAGCAATTAAAGTACTAAGGATAATCGTAAGAGACGAATAACTGGATACTACATAGATAAAATTTTTTTTCAAATACAATTCGAATTATTCCAAAAGCTGTTCATTATTTCCACATGTTTTACGTGGGTTTGTAAAATAGAAAGTGTAAATGCCGAAAAACCTTGACAAATGGAACAGTATCGCGACAGATTAGTATAATTGCACGTTGTTGGACGGTAACAAACCTAATTTGACTTATCTTCAACTACAATATTATGAACTTTTTCTGATAATATTTTTTCATAGGAAATGCAAACAGTATTCAGCCAATTTTCACTTGAATTACTATAATGGTCTCGAATATTTAGTAAATTGATATAGTGACAGTTTTACAAACATGAGGCTGTGATATTTCATTCATGATAGTTGACATATGCATGATATAATATTTTAACTTGGCATAGTGAATGTTATTTTATGATATATAATTTATCCCCTAATATCCTTATTTTGTTATCTTTACATACTCATTTACAGATTTAAGGTTAGATTTGAAACATCTCAGAATTTTGGATATAAATAATATTCCAATATATCCATTAATTAAATTTTTGCAATATTTGCATATTATTTTAGTGGAAATTAAATCTGTTTCTAATTTCTTACGAAATCATAGTAATTCGATCGTAGTATGCATATATAGTATACAGGATATACACATAATGTATGCTATTAGTATACGTGATCTAATTTAGAAAGATATATATTTTTCTTGCAATACCATTGAGATGACAACTTATACCTGATACTCGTTAAAATTAATCATAATTGAAAAATTTTTCTGTCCAAAATTTCTATTGGATTCCATAGTTAAATTTCTCGGAGTGGCTATATGTAAGTAACGAAAGTCATTGTCACTAGGATTCACTAGATGCTACTTGCCATTGCCTATGCTTGGTTCTCTGAGTTTTAATTGTATTTGGTAAATCTAATAATCAAAGTGCTTTTGGTTTCTAATTGAAACTGTTTTAACTCGGTGTGAGTTCGTTGTTTATCCTGGAAATATAACTTTCAGAAATGCAAAGATTGTCAAGAAATAAATAACCTGACAATTTATTAAGTATGTTTCATTCTAACCTCAATCCCTGAGAACAATATAAACCCATTCCCATTGATTCTTTCAACTGTCATGAATCAGGAGTGAACTATGTGAAATTTAGCTTACACAGCACCCAGAGGAAATAAATTTTAATCGAATGTCAAGTGATACAAAAATATACGAATGAGAATCCGAATTTACCTACTGCACGGTCGATAAGTCAGTTCTCTATATGTGAGGTATTGTTAGTAATACTATAGAAGTCCTGGTTTACTAGGGAGCCGTAGTCATAAGCAGCATACCAATTTCCATTCGTCAATAACCTATTATAAATAGAAACTTACGAATTGCTATTCGTCGATAATACAGCATAAGTCCTGATAACGCATTAAATATAATTTCTATACGTACCACTTTAAATAGTAGAGAGCGTAAAACATCCCTAATATCGACACGATACGTATTTTAGTAATAGGTAAATAAAGTAATAGATTCATATTACATAACTATTTCAAATATCAAATATTTACATTCATTTATTAGATACATCATTCATACGATTTTTATATAGTTTTCGACATTACCGACATCAAATATCAAGTTTCGAAATATCCTTACCATATCCAAATCTCTAGTAACATTACCTACAGACATTCAGAGAAAGAATGAATCTATCGTTAATCGAAAGTCGCTTTCTATATTGCCGACCTAATATACAAGAAATTTGATACTTCAAATACATGCAAATTGAAAATTTGTGACTTCGCAAATAACGAACATGATTCGTTGCCTGCTTATGCTCTAACAATTTCAAATTTTTAGACTTGTCACGCATTGCAAGAACATATTGCCTTGAAAGAAATATGTACATATATGTGTATATACATATTATATTTTTATTACTAATTTTATAATTAATTTTATTCATTTAAACCTTTTTTGTCATGAAGATTAAGCAGTTTTTAATTCGTCATATTCATAACAGAAACATATTTGTATTTGCTTTTCTGTTATAACAGACATCGTTTGATACTCTACATCGATACTTTAGTACATGGTCGTTTCAAAGATGAAAAGACTTCCCATGATGACAACGCATAGCTTGTCCAATCACAGTAAACGTTGAGTCGTCAGATCGAACGTATCCGTAACACATGGTGGAAATTTTCGCGCTTGAAAGTGAAACATTCTATATGTTTACAAAACGTATCGTGAAGCAGTGTGATCATTGATTGATGTTTTAATTATTCTAATCGACGAAAAACATATTTGAGAACAATTATGCAAAGTATCAATTATTACTTCGTAACATGGGAACTAATAGGTTACGTTTCCATCATCGTCGAAATATATATGAATGCGCAACAGCAGAAGTTTAAGGAACTGACAGAACTTTACCAAATCAGGATATCTAACTACCAACATGTGTTCGATAGCAATATATCATAAGTGGGACGAAGTGACATTAAATAGTGCATATATAAAATGATGTGCGAAATAAAGTGGTGAAAGTGCAAATCGCGTAATCATAGGACGTTATTGAATTTCGGTTGTCAGTTGCGATATTTAGCACACATTGCGTCCAAAACAAAGTTCCTATATTATCCCTCCAATTTTTCGTCCATTTTGACTCACCATGTTTGCAATAAAGTGACGCTAGTGCATATCGTATGCTGCTATTGGGTAGATAGGCAATTTCGCATATAGATTCTATATTTCTGTTGTTCATTGCGGTTTGTAGTTCACAGTAATTTGTGTAGACAGTTTCTTAATCCTTTTATCACTTTTTATATAATTTTGAGGGTCTGTAGGGTCTGCTAAATAAAGCAGTGATTGTGTGAACTCGAGAAACAATGATAGGTAATTCCAATTTCTTCGCAAATATATATACGCCATATACTTCTGATATATATAATATCCCGATAGAATAGAATGTTCTTTAATCATTCTGCTTACCCTTTCTAAATTTGAACTGTTCGAATGTGCCGAAAGTGTCAGTGGCTCGCAGATCGTACTGCGCAATTTATATTTTCGCCTTCTAGTTTTTGAATTAGGCTTTTTGAATCGGGTTTTTCCATTGATTCGCGTAGAGTGATTTTTTCCTTACCGGGATTGGATATTTTTTTTCAGTTTCGAGTGTGCGTTTTCGAGAAGTAGTGCCGGAAGTGTCACTGGCTCGCAGATGGTGCTGCGCAATTTACTTTTTTGGCTTCTAGTTTTTGAATTAGGCTTTTT
>NW_016908720.1:26529-42514 GCF_001483705.2 Eufriesea mexicana | reverse complement strand
ACTTTCGACTAATATCTTCGTTAGCAAGCTTTCTCACATCAATAAGGAAGAATGATCTTATTGACGTGCTGTATCCATTGCAATGCTATAGAGTCTGTCTGCAAAGTTTAATTTTAATGACATTTTCGTCTTATATCGTGGCGAGCAAACCTTCTCGCATAAATAAGGAGGAAATATCCTGTTGCCGTGCTATAGACATTGCTGTGCAATAGGGTCGGTCTGGAAAGTTCAATTTTATCGACATTTTTGGCTAACACAGTGGTGAACATGCTTCCTCGCATAAATAAGTAGGATAAATTCGATTGGCGTGCTACAGCCATTGTAATGCAATAGCTTCTGACTGGAAAGCTCAATTTTGTTGATATTTTCGAATAATATCGTGGTGAGCAAACCTTCTCGCATGAATAATTAGGAAAGACATTATTGGCTTGCTATAACCATTGAAATGCAACAGAGACTGACTGGATATACCAATTTTATATACATTTTCGACTAATATCGTGGTGAACAAACTTCCTAGAGTAAGTCAGGCGGATATATCCTATTTCCGCCATATGTATATTTCAGTGCAATAGAATCTGACTGGAAAGATCAATTTTATTGACAATTGCGACTTATATCTTCGTGAGCAATCTTTCGTGCACAAATAAGGTAGAAATATCCTATTGTCGTGCCATAGATATTGCTGTGCCATAGGGTCGGTCTGGAAAGTTCAAATTTATTAACATTTTCATCTAATATCATGGTGAACAAGCTTTCTTCCATCCATAAGGAGGAAAGATCTTATTGGAGTGCTACAGCCATACTAATGCTATAGAAACTGTCTGTAAAGTTCAATTTTATTGACATTTTCTACTAATATCATGGTGAACAAGCTTTCTTGCATCCACAAGGAAGAAAGATCTTACTGGCGAGCTACAGCCATACTAATGCTATAGAATCTGTCTGTAAATTTCAATTTTATTGACATTTTCGGATTATATCGTGGTGAGCAAACCTTCTCGCATAAAAAAGGAGGATATATAATATTGCCGCGCTATAGACATTGCTGTGCAATAGGGTCGGGCAGGAAAGTTCAATTTTATCGATATATTTGACTAATATCCTGGTGAACAAGCTGCCTCGCATAAATAAGTAGGATAAATTCCATTGGCGTGCTATAGCCATTGTAATGCAATAGAATCTGACTGGAAAGTTCAATTTTATATACATTTTCGACTAATATCGTGGTGAACAAACTTTCTTGCATAAGTAAGGTGGATAAATTCTATTGGCGTAATATAGACATCGCATTCCTATAGAATCTGAATGGAAAGTTCAATTTTATTGACACTTTCGACTAATATCTTCGTAAGCAAGCTTTCTCACATCAATGAGGAAGAATGACCTTTTTGGCGTGCTGTATCCATTGCAATGCTATAGAATCTGTCTGGAAAGTTTAATTTTAATGACATTTTCGTCTTGTATCGTGGCGAGCAAACCTTCTCGCATAAATAAGGAGGAAATATCCTGTTGCCGTGCTATAGCCATTGCTGTGCAATAGGGTCTGTCTGGAAAGTTCAATTTTATCGACATTTTTGACCAATATCGTCGTGAACATGCTGCCTCGCATAAATAAGTAGGATAAATTCGATTGGCGTGCTATAGCCATTGTAATGCAATAGCATCTGACTAGAAAGTTCAATTTTGTTGATATTTTTGAATAATATCGTGGTGAGCAATCTTTCTTGCATAAGTAAGGCGGATAAATCCTATTCGCGTGATATAGATATTGTTTGGCGTGATATAGACATTGCGTTGCTATAGAATCTGAATGGAACGTTCAATTTTATCGACACCTTCGACTAATATCTTCGTGAGCAAGCTTTCTCACATCAATACGGAAGAATGATCTTATTGGCGTGCTGTACCCATTGCAAGGCTATAGAATCTGTCTGGAAAGTTTAGTTTTAATGACATTTTCGGATTGTATCGTTGTGAGCAAACCTTCTCGCATAAATATGGAGGAAATATCCTTTTGCCGTGCTATAGACATTGCTGTGCAACAGGGTCGCTCTGGAAAGTTCAATTTTATCGACATTTTTGGCTAATATCATGGCGAACAAGCTTTCTTTCATCCATAAGGAGGAAAGATCTCACTGGCATGCTACAGCCATTGTAATGCTATAGAATCTGTTTGGAAATTTCAATTTTATTCTCATTTTCGTTTAATATCGCGGTGAGCAAGCTTTCTCGCATAAGTAACGAGGAAAGATTCTATTGGCGAGATATAGCCATTGCAGTGCAATAGAATCTGGTTGGAAAGTTCACTTTTATTGACATTTTCCACACATATCGTGGTGAGCAAACCATCTCGCATAAATATGGAGAAATGATAATATTGGCATGCTATATCCATTGCTATGCAATAGAGTCTGACTGCCAAATTCAATCTTATTGACATTTTCGTCTAATATCGTGATGTGCAAACTTTCTCGCATAAATGAGGGGGAAAGATTCTACTGGCGTGATATATCCATTGCAATGCAACAGAAACCGGCTGCAAAGCTCAATTTTATTGACATTTTGACTAGTATCGTGGTGAGCAAACTTTCTTGCATAAATAAGGAGGATAGATTCTAATGGCGTGATATAGTCATTGCAGTGCAGTAGAAACACACTGGAAAGTTCAATTTACTGACATTTTCGACTAATATCGTGGTGAACAAACTTCCTGGCATGTGTGAGGCGGATAGATTCATTCGGCGTGATATAGATATTGCCTTGCAATAGAATCTGCCTAGAAAGTTCAATTATATTTACAAATTCGAATAATACCTTCGTGAGCTAGCTTTCTTGCATAAATAACGAGGAAAGATACTTTTGGCGTGCTGTGCCACAGCAATGCAATAGAACCAGACAGGAGAGGTCAATTTTATTGCCATTCTCGACTAGTTTTGTCCTGAGCAAACTTTCCTGAATAAATGCGGAGGAAAGGTAATTTTGGCGTGAAGTAGCAATTGCAATGCTATAGAATCTGACTGTATAGTTCAATTTTATTGACATTTTCTACTAGTATCGTGATGGGCAAACTTTCTCGCATAAATGAGGGGGAAAGATTCTACTGGCGTGATGTACCCATTGCACTGCAACAGAAATTGACTGGAAAGCTCAATTTTATTGATATTTTCGTCTTATGTCGTGGCGAGCAAGCTTTCATACATAAGTGCGGAGCAATGATTCTATTGGCGCGATATAGACATTGCAATGCAACAGAATCTGACTGGAATGTTCAATTTTATGGATATTTTAGACTATTCTCGTCGTGAGCAAACTTTCCTGAATAAATACGGAGGAAAGATACTTTTGGCGTGAAGTAGCGATTGCAATGCAATAGATTCTAACTGTATAGTTCAATTTTATTGACATTTTCGATTAATATCGCGGTGAGCAAGCTTTCTCGCATAAGTAAGGAGGAAGGATTCTATTGTCGAGATATAGCCATTGCAGTGCAATAGAATCTGATTGGAAAGTTCAATTTTAGTAACATTTTCTACATATATCGTGGTGAGCAATCCATCTCGCATAAACAAGGAGGAATGATCCTATTGGCTTGCTATTGCCATTGCAATGCAATAGAGTCTGACTGCCAAATACAATTTTATTGACATTTTCGACTAATATCGTGATGTGCAAACTTTCTCGCATAAATGAGGGGGAAATATTCTACTGGCGTAATATAGCCATTGCAATGTAACAGTAACTGACAGGAAAGCTCATTTTTATTGACATTTTGACTTGTATCGTGGTGAGCAAACTTTCTTGCATAATTAAGGAGGAAATGTCCTATTGGCGTGCTATAATCATTGCAATGCAGTTGATAATGACCGGAAAGCTCAATTTTATTGACATTTTCGACTAATATCGTGTTGAGCATACTTTCTCGCGTAAATAAGGGGGAAATATTCTATTAGCGTGATGTAGCCATTGCAATGCAATAGAATCTGTCTGGGGAAGTCAATTTTATTGACATTTTCGACTAATATCGCGGTGTGAATGCTTTCTCGCATAAATGAGGGGGAATGGTACTAGTGGCTTGATATAGCCATTGCAATGCAACAGAAACTCACTGGAAAGTTCAATTTTATTGACATTTTCGACAAATATCGTGGTGAGCAAGTTTTCATACATAAATGCGGGGGGAAGATTCCATTGGCGCTATATAGACATTGGAATGCAATAGAATCTGACTGGAAAGATCAATTTTATGGACATTTTCGACTAGTCTCGTCGTGAGCAAACTTTCCTGAATAAATATGGAAGAAAGATACTTTTGGTGTGAAGTAGCAATTGCAATGCAATAGAATCTGACTGTATAGTACAATTTTATTGACATTTTCGAATAATACCATGGTGAGCAAGCTTTCTCGCATAAGTAAGGAGGAAAGATTCTATTGTCGAGATACAGCCATTGCAGTGCAATAGAATCTGATTGGAAAGTTCAATTCTAGTGACATTTTCCACATATATCGTGGTGAGCAATCATTCTCGCGTAAACGAGGAGGAATGATCCTATTGGCGTGCTATAGCCATTGCAGTCCAATAGAATCTGTCTGAAAAGTCCAATTTTATTGACATCTTCAACTAATATAGTGGTGAACAAGCTTTCTTGCACAGATAAGGAGGAAACATTCTATTGACGTGCTACAGCCATAGCAATGCATCAGGATCACCATGGAAATATCAATTCTATTGACATTTTCGAATGGTATCGCTGTGAACCATCTTTCCCGCATAAATAAGTAGGAAAGATACTATTGGCGTTCTATAGCCATTGCAATGCAACGGAATCTGACAGGAATGTTCAATTTTATTGACATTTTCGACTAATATCGTTGTGAGCAAGTTTTCTCGCATAAATGATGGGGAAAGATTCTATTGGCGTGATATAGCCATTGCAATGCAATAGAATCTGAATGCAAAGCTCGATATTATTAACATTTTCTACTAATATCGCAGTGAGCACATATTCTCTCATAAATTAGGTGGAAAGTTTCTATTGGCGAGATGTATCCTTTGGAATCCAATGGAAACTGACTGGAACGTTCAATTTTATTGACATTTTTGACTAATACCTTCGTGAGCAAGCTATCTTGCATAAATGAGGGGGAAAGATACTTTGGCGAGCTGTGCCACAGCAATGCAATAGAACCAGTGAGAAAAGGTCAATTTTGTAGGCACTTTCGACCAATATCATTATGTGCAAACTTTCTCGCATAAATGAGGGGGAATGGTACTAGTGCCTTGATATAGCCATTGCAATGCAACAGAAACTCACTGGAAAGTTCAATTTTATTGACATTTTCGACTAATATCGTGGTGAGCAAGCTTTCATGCATAAGTGCGGAGGAAAGATTCTATTGGCGCTATATAGACATTGCAATGCAACAGAATCTGACTGGATAGTTCAATTTTTTGGACATTTTAGACTAGTCTCGTCGTGAGCAAGCTTTCCTGAATAAATATGGAAGAAAGATACATTTGGCGTGAAGTAGCAATTGCAATGCAATAGAATCTGACTGTAGAGTACAATTTTATTGACATTTTCGAATAATACCCTGGTGAGCAAACTTCGTTGCTTAAATAAGGAGGAAATACAATATTGGCGAGATATAGCCGTTGCAGTGCAATAGAATCTGATTGGAAAGTTCAATTCTAGTGACATTTTCCACATATATCATGGAGAGCAAACTATCTTCCATAAATAAGGCGGATGGATTCTATTGGCGTGCTATAGCCATTGCAGTCCAATAGAATCTGTCTGAAAAGTTCAATTTTATTGACATCTTCAACTAATATCGTGGTGAAGAAGCTTTCTTGCACAGATAAGGAGGAAACATTCTATTGACGTGCTACAGCCATAGCAATGCATCAGGATCACCATGGAAATATCAATTCTATTGACATTTTCGAATGGTATCGCTGTGAACTATCTTTCCCGCGTAAATAAGTAGGAAAGATACTATTGGCGTTCTATAGCCATTGCAATGCAACGGAATCTGACAGCAATGTTCAATTTTATTGACATTTTCGACTAATATCGTTGTGAGCAAGTTTTCTCGCATAAATGATGGGGAAAGATTCTATTGGCGTGATATAGCCATTGCAATGCTATAGAATCTGACTGGAAAGATCAATTTTATCGACATTTTCCACGTATATCGTGGTGATCAAACCTTCTCGCATAAATAAGGAGGGATGATCCTATTGGCCTGCTATAGCCAATGCTATGCAGTAGAGTCCGACTGCCAAATTCAATTTTATTGACATTTTCGACTAATATCGTGGTGAACAAGCTTCCTCGCATAAATATTTAGGATAGATTCTATTAGCGTGCTATAGGTACGGAATGCGATAGGATCAGACTGGAATGTTCAATTTTCTTGACATTTTCGAATAATATCCAGGTGAGCAAACGTTCTCGCATAAATAAGTAGGTAACACACTATTGGCGTGCTATAACCATTGCAATGCAATAGAATCTGAATGGAATGGTCAATTTTATTAACATTTTCGACTAATATCGCGGTGAACAAGCCTCCACGCATAAATAAGGAGGGTAGATTCCATTGGCGTTCTATAGCCATTCATATGCAATAGAGTCTGACTGGAAAGATCAGCTTTATATATATTTTCGAATAATATCGTGGTGAACAAGCTTCCTCGCATGAGTGAGGCGGATAGATTCAATCGGCGTGATATAGATATTGCCTTGCAACAGAATCTGCCTGGAAATTTCAATTTTTTTTACAAATTCGACTAATACCTTCGTGAGCTAGCTTTCTTGCATAAATAAGGTGGAAAGATACTTTTGGCGTTCTGTGCCACAGCAATGCAACAGAACCAGAGAGGAGAGTTCAATTTTATTGGCATTCTCGACTGGTTTCGTCCTGAGCAGACTTTCCTGAATAAATACGGAGGAAAGATAATTTTGGCGTGAAGTAGCAATTGCAATGCTATAGAATCTGACTGTATAGTTCAATTTTATTGACATTTTCGACTAATACAGTGATGTGCAAACTTTCTCGCATAAATAAGGAAGGAAGATTCTATTGGCGCGCTATAAAAATTGCAATGCATAAGAGACTGACTGGATATACCAATTTTATTGACATTATCGGTTAATATCGTGGTGAGCAAGCTGTCTCGCATAAATACGGAGGTTAGATTCTAATGGCGTGCTATATACATTGCAATGCAATATAACCCCTCTCGAAAGTTCAACTTTATTGGCATTTTCAAATAATATCGTGCTGAGCAGACTTTAATTCATAAATCAGGAGGAAAGATACCATTGGCGTGCTATACCCGTTGCAATGCAGAAGAATCCAACTGGAAAGTTCAATTTTGTTGACATTTTCGAGTAATATCGTGCTGAGCAAACTTTCTCGCATAGAGAAAGAGGCAAGATTCTATTGGCGCGCTATAGTCATTTCAACGCAATCGAATCTGACTGGAAATTTCAATTTTATGGACATTTTCGACTAGTTTCCTCGTGAGCAAACTTTCCTGAATAAATGCGGTGAAAAGATAACTTTGGCGTGCTACAGCAGCTGCAGTGCAATAGAATCTGTCTGTAAAGTGTAATTTTATCGGCATTTTCGACTCATATCGTTGTGAGCAGACCTTTTCGCATACATAAGGAGGAAAGATCCTATTGGCTTGCTATAGCCACTGCTATGCAATAGAGTCTGACTGCCAAGCTCAATTTTATTAACATTTTCGACTAATATCGTGGTGAACAATCTTCCTCGCATAGATAATTAGGATAGATTATATTAGCGCGCTATAGCCATGGAATGCGATGGAATATGATTGGTATGTTCAATTTTCTTGACCTTTTCGAATAAGATCCAGGTCAGCAAACCTTCTCGCATATATAAGGAGGAAAAATTCTCTTGGAATGCTGTAACCATTGCAATGCAACAGAGACTGACTGGAGAGTTCTATTTAATTGACATTTTCGATTAATATCCTGGTGTGCACACTGTCTTGCAGTAATAAGTTGGATAGATATTTTTGGCGTGCTGTAGCCATTGCAATGCAACAGAATCTGGCTGCAAAGCTCAATTTTAATGACATTTTCAACTAATATCGTCGTGAACAAGCTTTCTTGCTCAGATGAGGTGGAAAGATTCAATTGGCGTGCTACAGCCAATGTAATGCAATAGAATCTGTCTGGAAAGATCATTTGTATTGACATTTTCAACTGGTATCGCTGTGAGCCAACTTTCGCGCTTAAATAAGGAGGAAAGATTCTATTGGCGACCTATAGCCATTGCAATGCAATGGAATCAGAGAGGAAAGTTCAATTTTATTGACATTTTCGACTAATACCGTGGTGAGCAAACTTTCTCGCATAAATGATGGGGAAAGATTCTATTGGCGTGATATAGCCATTGTAATGCAATAGAATCTGACTGGAAATTACAACTTTATTGACATCATCGACTATTATATTGGTGAAAAAGTTTTCTTGCACAGATAATGAGGAAAGATTTTATTGGCGTGCTACAGCAATTGTAATGCAATAGCACCTGTCTCGAAAGTTCAATTTTGTTGACATTTTCGACTTTTAACGTGGTGAGCAAGCCTATTCGCATAAACAAGAAGGAAAGATTCTTTTGGCGTGCTATAGCCATTGAAATGGAATAGAATCTGAGAGGAAAGTTCATTTTTATTGGCACTATCGACTAATATCGTGGTGAGCAATCTTTCTTGCATAAATAAAGAGGGTATATTATATTGGCGTGCTACAGCCATTGCAATGCAATAGAATCTGTCTGGAAATATCAATTTTATTGACATTTTCGTCAAATATCGTGGTGACCAAACTTTCTTGCATAAATATGGCGGAAAGATATTATTGGCGTGCTACAGCCATTGCAATGCAATAGAAGCTGACTGGAAAGATCAATTTCGTTGACATTTTCGTCTTTTAACGTAGTGAGCAAGCCTTCTCGCATAAATATGGAGGAAAGATTCTATTTGCGAGATATAGTCTTTGCAATGCAATAGAAACTGACTGGAAAGTTCTATTTTATTGACATTTTCGACTTTTATCGTGGTGAGCATGCATTCTAGCATATATAAGGAGGAAATACTCTGTTAGCGTGCTACAGTCAGTATAATGCAATAAAATCTGTGTAGAAAGTTCAATTCCATTGACATTTTCGGCTAGTATCGTGGTGAGCAAGCTTTCTCGCATAAATATCGACGAAATATACTTTTGGCGTGCTGTACTTGTTGCAATGCAATAGAATCTGTCTGGAAAATACAATTTTATTGACATTTTCGAATAATATCCTGGCTAGCAAACTTTCTCGCCAAAATAAGGAGCATAGATTCACTTGGCGCGATGTAGACAATGCAATGCAATAAAATCTGGCAGGAAAGTTCAATTTCATTGACATTTTCGAATAATATCTTCGTGAGTAATCTTTCTCGCGTAAATAAGGAGGAAATACATTATTGGCGTGCTGCAACCATAGCAATGCAATAGAATCTGGCTGGAAAGTACAATTTTATTGACATTTTCGACTAATAACGGGGAGAGCAAGCTTTCTCGCATAAATAAGGAGGAAAGATTCTATGGGCGAGATATAGACATAGCAACGCAACTGAATCTGACTGGAAAGTTCAATTTTATTGACATTTTCGACTAATATCGCGTTGAGCATGCTTTCTCGCATAAATAAGGAGGAAAGATTCTATTTGCGTGATATAGCCATTGCAATTCAAGAGATTCTGACTGGAAAGTTCAATTTTGTTGACATTTTCGACTAATATCGTCGTGAGCAAGCTTTCTCGCATAAATGAGGGCGAAAGATTCTTTTGCGTGATGTAGCCATTGCATTGCAAAGAATGCAACTGGAAAGTTCAATTTTATTGACATTATCAACTAATATCGTGCTGAGCAAACTTTCTTGCATAAAAGTGGGGGAAAGATTCTATTGGCGTGCTGTAGCCTTTGCAGTGCAATTGAGTCCGACTGTAAAGTTCAATTTTATCGGCATTTTTGACTAATATCGCGGTGTGCAAGCTTTTTCGCATAAATAAGGGGGAAAGATACTTTTGGCGTGCTGTAGTCATTGCAGTGCAGTAGAATCTGGCTGTAAAGTTCAATTTTATTGATATTTTCGACTAATATTGTCGCGAGCAAGCTTTGCTTAGTAAATAAGGAGGAAAGGTACTTTTGGCGTGCTGTAGACGTTGCAATGCAATAGAATCTGACTGTAAAGCTCAATTTTATTGACATTTCCCACTAATATAGCGGTGAGCATGCTATCTGGTATAAATAATTAGGAAATACACCGTTGGCGTGTTATAACCGTGGCAATGCAATAGGATCTAACAGAGAAGTTCAATTTTATCGGCATTTTCGAGCAATATCGTGGTGAGCAAGCTTTTCTGCATACATAAGTAGGATTTATTCTATTGGCGTGCTACAGTCAGTGCAGTGCAATAATATCTGTGTAGAAAGTTCAATTCCATTGGCATTTTCGGCTAGTATCGTGGTGAGAAAGCGTTCTCGCATAAATAACGACGAAATATACTTTTGGCTTCCTGTAGTCGTTGCAATGCAATAGAATCTGACTCGAAAGTACAATTTGATTGACATTTTCGAATAATATCCTGGCTAGCTAGCTTTCTCGAATAAATAAGTAGTATAGATTCATTTGTCGTATTTTCGCCATTGCAATGCAATAGAATCTGACTGGAAAGTCCAATTTTATGGACATCCTCAACTAATATCGTCGTAAGCAAACTTTCTTGCATAATTATGGTGGAAAGATTCTATTGGGGAGTTATAGCTATAGCAATGCAATAGGTTCTGTCTGGAAAGTTCAATTGTTTTAACATTTTCGACTAATATCGCCGTTAGAATGTTTTTTCGCTTAAATAAGGAGGCAACATTCTATTTGCGAAATATATCCATTGCAATGCAATAGAAACTGACTGGAACGTTCAATTTTTTGACATTTTTGACTACTATCGTGATGAGCAAACTTCCTCGCATAAATAAGGAGGATAGATTCTATTGGCGTGCTATAGCCACAGCAGCGAAACAGAATCTGCATGGAAAGTTCAACTTTATTGAGATTTTCGACTAATATCGTGGTGAGCAAACTTTCTCGCATAAATGACGAGGTTGGATCCTAATGGCGTGCTATATGCATTGCAATGCAATAGAACTGCTCTCGAAAGTTCAATTTTATTGGCATTATCAACTAATATCGTGCTGAGCAGACTTTATAGCATGAATCTGGACGAAAGATACCATTGGCGTGCTATAGCCACAGCTATGCAATAAAATCTGACAGGAAATTTCAATTTTATTGGCAGTATCGACTAATATCGTGGGGAGCAGACGCTCTTGCATAAATAAAGAGGGTAGATTATATTGCCGTGCTATAGCTTTTGCATTGCAATAGAATCTGTCCGGAAACGTCAATTTTATTGATATTTTCGACTAATATCGTGTAGAACAGGCTTTCTTGCATCCATGAGGATGAAAGGTTCCATTGCCGTGTTACAGCCATATCAGTGCAATAGAGACTGCGTGGAAAGTACAATTTTATTGACATTTTCGACTAGTAACGCGGAGAGCAAACTTTCTCGCATAAAAGTGGGGGAAAGATCCTTTTGGCGTGATATGGCCTTTGCAATGCAACAGAGTCTGACTGGAAATTTCAATTTTATGGACATTTTCGAGTAATATCGTCGCGAGCAAGGTTTGCTTATTAAAGAAGGAGGAACGATACTTTTGGCGTGCTGTAGACGATGCAATGCTATAGAATCTATCTGCAAAGCTCAGTTTTATTGACATTTCCCACTTATATTGCGGTGAGCAAACTTTCTGGAATAAATAAGGAGGAAATACACTGTTGGCGTGCTATAGACGTTTCAATGCAATAGAATCTTACAGAAAAGTTCAATTTTATCAGCATTCTCGAGCAATATCGTGGTGAGCATGCTTTCTCGCATAAATGTGGAGGAAATGCTTTATTGGCGTATTATAGCCATTG
The DNA here is from genome assembly GCF_001483705.2 of Eufriesea mexicana. NCBI lineage: Eukaryota > Metazoa > Arthropoda > Insecta > Hymenoptera > Apidae > Eufriesea > Eufriesea mexicana. The sequence goes on along the minus strand of NW_016908720.1, from coordinate 30,446 downwards.
CAATGCAATAGAATCTGACTGGAAATTTCAATTTTATTGACATTTTCGACAAACATCGTGGTGATCACGCTTTTCTGCATACATAAGGAGGATTTATTCTATTGGCGTGCTACAGTCAGTATAATGCAATAAAATCTGTGTAGAAAGTTCAATTCCACTGACATTTTCGGCTAGTATCGTGGTGAGCAAGCTTTCTCGCATAAATATCGACGAAATATACTTTTGGCGTGCTGTACTCGTTGCAATGCAATAGAATCTGTCTGGAAAGTACAATTTTATTGACATTTTCGAATAATATCCTGGCTAGCAAACTTTCTCGCCAAAATAAGGAGCATAGATTCACTTGGCGTGATGTAGACATTGCAATGCAATAGAATCTGGCAGGAAAGTTCAATTTCATTGACATTTTCGTATAATATTTTCGTGAGTATCCTTTCTCGCATAAATAAGGGGGAAATACACTATTGGCGTGCTATAACCATTGCAATGCAATAGAATCTGGCTGGAAAGTACACTTTTATTGACATTTTCGTCTAATAACGCGGAGAAAAGGCTTTCTCGCATAAATAAGGAGGAAAGATTCTATGGGCGAGATATAGACATAGCAACGCAACTGAATCTGACTGGAAAGTTCAATTTTATTGACATTTTCGACTAATATCGCGTTGAGCATGCTTTCTCGCATAAATAAGGAGGAAAGATTCTATTTGCGTGATATAGCCATTGCAATGCAAGAGATTCTGACTGGAAAGTTCAATTTTATTGACATTTGCGACTAGTATCGTCGTGAGCAAGCTTTCTCGCATAAATGAGGGCGAAAGATTCTTTTGCGTGATGTAGCCATTGCAATGCAAAAGAATGCAACTGGAAAGATCAATTTTATTGACATTATCAACTAATATCGTGCTGAGCATACTTTCTCGCATAAAAGTGGGGGAAAGATTCTATTGGCGTGATATGGCCTTTGCAATGCAATAGAGTCTGACTGGAAAGTTCAATTTTATTGACAGTTTCGACTAATATCGTCGTGAGCATACTTTCCTGAATTAATAAGGAGGAAAGGTACTCTTGGCTTGCTGTAGCCATTGCATTGCAATAGAATCGGAAAGGAAAGTTCAATTTTATTGACATTTTCGAATAATATTGTGGTGAGCAAACTTTCTCGCATAAATAAGGAGGAAATACACTATTGTCGTGCTATAACCATTGCAGTGCAATAGAGTCTGAAAGGAAATTTCAATTTTATCGGCATTTTCGACTAATATCGTGGTGAGCACACCTTCTTGCATAAATAAGTAGGAACGATCCTATTGTCGTGCTATATCCACTGCAATGCAATAGAATCTGGAAGGAGAGTCCAATTTTATTAACATTTTCGACTAATATCGTGCTGAGCAAGCTTTCTCGCATAAATAAGGATTGAAGATTCTATTGGGGCGCTATAGTCATTGCAATGTAATAAAATCGGACTGGAAATTTCAATCTTAAAGGCACCCTCGGCAAATATCCTGGCGAGCAAGCTTTCTTGCATAAATAAGGGGGAAAGATACTTTTGGCGTGCTGCAGCCATTGCAATGCAATAGAATCTGACTCGAAAGTTAAATTTTATTGACATTTTCGACTAATAAGGCGGAGAGCAAGCTTTCTCGCATAAATAAAGGGGAATGATTCCATTGGCGAGATATACACATAGCAACGCAACTGAATCTGACTGGAAAGTTCTATTTTATTGACATTTTCGACTAGTATCGCTGTGAGCACGCTTTCTCGCATAAATGAGGTGGAACTATTTTATTGGCGTGATTTAGCCATTGCAATGCAATAGATTCCGACTGGAAAGTTCAAATTTATTGACATTTTCGACTAATATCGTCGTGAGCAGACTTTCCTGAATAAATAAGGAGGAAAGATACTTTTTGCGTGCTGTGGCCATTGCAATGCAATAGAATCTGACTGCAAAGTTCAATTTTATTGACATTTTCGACTAATATCGCCGTGAGCAAACTTTCTCGCGTAAATAATGAGGAAAGATTCTATTGGCGAGATATAGCCATTGGCGAGTAGAGCCAAGCAGAATACAGTGGAGCACATTGGAGCGCAGGTGTCCACAGAATCGCAATATATATCACAAAACTCAAAGCTAGCTTAGCCTAACCAAACCTAATGTAAAGAAACAAAGCGTTAGGTCTAGCGGCCCATGCTGCAGCGACCACTGCAGCTATCCTCGTCAGAGCCAATCAGAATAGAGTTGAGCACAGTAGATTGCAGATATCGAACGAATAACTATGTGCAGCCCAAAAGCCACAGCTAACCTATCCATACCTTGCCTAATCTAACCTTACCGAGCGTAACATAACGCATCCTGACTTACCACCACCACCATTCCTGACCTCGCGTGAGCCGAGCGGAGTACAGCGGCGCCCTGTACACCACAGGCATCGACGGAATAGCAGTGTATAGGACAAGGTCAATGCTATCCTAGCCAAATATAGCCTAACCTAACCCAACCAAACGTAACCTACCGCAACCTAACGTGCCGCGAACACTACTGCTGGCCTCCACACAACCAGGAAGAATAGATTTGAGCACAGCAGAGCGCACATGTCTACCGTATAGCAGTGTACAGCGCAAATGACAAAGCTGTCCTATCCAAACCTTATCTAACCTATCCTCTACCGAACGTTACGTATCTCAATCTAACTCGCCGCGAACACTATTGCTGGCCACCTGAGAGCCAGGCAGCGTATAGAAGCGCTCCTGAGAGCCCAGAGATCCCCCGAATCAGAGTCTACGTCACTAGAGTCAAAGCTATACTGACCAAACATATCAGTATCTAACCTATCTTTACCAAACGGCACCTAACTCAGTATACCGTGCCGCGACCACTAATCCTGGCATCCACTGAGCCAAGCTGCGTGTAGTAAACCACACTGGAGCTCAGAAGTCCCCAGAATAGCAGTGTGTATAGAAAAATTCAAAGCCATCCTGACATAACCCAGCCTAACCAATCCCAACCAAACGTAATCTATTGCAAACTGAAGTGCCGCGACTATCACCTCTGGCATCCCCAGAGCCAAGCAGAATATAGTTCTGCAAGGTAGAGCGCAGGCAACGAATGAGAAGCAGTATATAGCACAAAAGTCAATGCAATACCAACCAATTATAACCGAACCTAACCTAACCATATGTATCCTAACTCAAACTAACGTGCCGCGACCGCTATTGCTGGCGTCCAGGGAGACATGCAGTATGTGATAGGGCACAGTAGAGCGCGGAGACCCGTTGAATACCCGTGGGTAGTGCAAAAGACGAATCTATCCTAACCTATCGCAAAATAACCTAACCTGACCGAACGTAACCTAACACTACCTAGCGTGCAGCGGCCACTACTCCTGCACTCACAGGGAAGAGCAGAATATACTAGACCACACTGGAGCGCAGACTTCCACCGAGTAGGAGTGTATAACACAAAAGACGAAGCTATCCTATCCAAACCTAACGAAACGTAACATAACCAAACGTATCCAAAACAACATTTCGTCCCGCGACCTCTGTTTGTGCACTTATCTGAGCCAAGCAGAATATAGTTGAGCTCAGCTGAGCGCAGATATCGACCGAATAGCGGTGTAAGGCGCAAAAGTCAAAGCTACCCTAACCTTAACAAAAAGAGCGCAACATAACACCGCCTGTCTTGCGGCGACAACTATTCCTGGAGTTCACAGGGCCCAGCATAGTAGTGCGAAGCACATTAGAGCGCAGAAATCGACAGAATAGGATTTTATAGCTGAAGAATCATGGCTATACTAGCCTAACCTAGACATACTGAACCTAACCATACATAACATAACTCAAAATAACTTGCGGCGACCACAACTGATGGCGGCCCCAGAGCCGTGCAGAATATAGTAGATCACACT
>NW_016908720.1:0-26470 GCF_001483705.2 Eufriesea mexicana | reverse complement strand
AGCATCCTAACCAAACTTAACCCAACCTAACCTAACCAAACGTAACCTAACCCAAACCAACGTGCCACGAACACTATTGCTGGCATCCCCAGAACCAAGCAGAAGGTACTATAGCATAACAGAGCGCAGAAATCCACATAACAGCTGTGTATAGTGCAAAAGTCGAAGCCACCCTAGCGAAACATGGTCTAACCTAACCTATCCAAGCGATACCTAACTGAGCCAAGCCTTTCGCGACCACAATTGCTGCCATCCCCAGAGCAATGAAGACGCTAGCAGATGAATGACGAGCGCGGAGGTACACCGAATAGCAGTGTAGAGCACAAAGCTCAGAGATGAGGTATCCTGCCCTAACCGAGCGTAACATAACCAAACGTAACACAGCTAATCCTAACATGCCGAGACCCCTATTGCCGGCCGCCCGGATCCAATCAGAATATACTAGAGCACAGCATTGCGCAGAAACACGCCTAAGAGCAGTGCATAGCGCAAAAGTCGTATCCATCCTATCCCAACCTAACAAACCGTCACATAACCAAACGTAGACTAACTCAAACTAACGTGCCGCCACCACTATTGCTGGTCTCCACAGAGCCGAGCAGAATATATTAGAGAGGAGTAGAGCGCAGATATTCACTGCATTGTGGTGTACAGCACAAGATTCTAAGATACTCTACCTTAACACAACCAAACGTAACCTGAGAAAAGCTATCGTGCCGAGACCACTGCTGCTGGTCTCCACATTCCCAACCAGAATATACTATAGCACAGTAGAACTCAGAAATCCACCGAATGGCAGTATACAGAACAAAACGCAAAGATGTTCTCTCCTAACCTAACCAATCGTGAAAGAACCGAGCGTAACCTTGCACAATCCAACGTGCCGCGACCACCATTATTGTCCTGCCCAAAGTCAAGCAGAACATATTAGTGGAGGGTAGAGCGCGGAAATCCACACCCCTGCGGTGTATCTCAAAGAAGTCGTAGACATCCTATCCTAACTAAGCCAAACGTAACATAACCAACGCAGCCTAGCAAAATCAAACATGCCAGGAGCAATATTGCTAGCCTCCCTGGATACAAGAGGAATATACTAGGGCACATTAGAGCGTAGAAGTCCACCGAACAGCGGTGTATAGGCCAAAAGTCGAGGCTAAGCTATCCTGACCTAACCGTTCGTTAAATAACCAAACGTAACACAACTCAACTTAACGTACCGCGCCCGCTATTTCTGACCTCCGCAGTACCATGCAGGGCATCTTAGTGGAGTGTAGGCTGCAGGAATCCACCGAATCACAGTGTAGAGCACGAAAGTCGAAGCTATCGTGACCAAACATTGCATAACCTAACCTAACCATATAAGACATAACTAAACCAAACCTGTCACGACCACTATTGCTGGCATCCCCGGAGCCAAGAAGACGCTAGTAGAGCAATGTGGAGCGCAGAAATCGACCGAATAGGAGCGTACAGCTCAAAACTCACAGCTATCCTATTTTGACCTAACCGAATGTAACATAACCAGACTTAACGTAACTCAACCCATGATCCACTGAAAAGCAGTGTATAGCACAGAATTTAAAGCTATCATGACCTAACCTAGCCAAACGTAACATAACCAAATGGAACGTTACTCAGCCTATCGTGCCGGGAACACTGTTGCTGGCCTCCACATATCCAAGCAGAATGTACTAGAGCAGACTAGAACGCTGAAATCCACAGAAGGGCGGTGTAAAGCACAAAATTCGAGGCCATCCTGACAAAGCTCAGACTACCCTAACATAACCAAACGGAACCTAACTAAACCAACCTCCCACGACCACCATTGCTAGCATGCCCTGAGTCAAGAATGCGCTAGTAGAGCCATGTGGAGCACAGAAATGCACCGAAAAGCTGTGTACAGCACAAAACTCTAATCTACCCTATCCTAACCTAGCCAAACGTAGCATAATCTGACGTAACATATCTCCACCTAATGTGCCGAGACCGCTATTGCTGGCTTCCCAACAGATAAGCAAGATATGCTAGACCACAGTAGAGCGCACAAATCCGACGCAGAGCATTGTATACCACAAAGGTCAAAGATACTCTATCCTAACATAGCCAAAGGTAACATAGCTAAGCGCAACCCAACTTAACCTATCGTGCCGGGACGACCATTACTGGCCTACCCGGATCCAAGCACAGCATACTAGAGCACAGTAGAGCGCAGGAATCTATCGAATAGCAGTGAATATCATGAAAGTCAAAGCTATTCTATCCTATCACAACCAATCCAAAAATAACCAAACGTAACATTACACAATACAGGGTGCCGCGACCACAATCGCTGGACTCTCCAGAGCCAAGCTGAACACATTATAGGAGCGTAGTGAGCAGAAATCCACTGAGTAGCAGTGTATAGCACGAAAGCCTTTCCAAACATGGCACAACCTATCCTAGCCAAACGTATCCTAACTCAACGTAACGTGCCACGACCATCACTTCTGGGCTCCCCGAATCTAAGCTGAACATACTAGAGCACAGCAGAGCCCAGAAATCCACCGTGTGCCTCTGTACAGCACAAAGGGCAAAGCTTTCCTGCCCTATCCTGAATAATCGTAACACAACCAAACGCAGCATAATGCTACATGTCTTGCCGCGACCACTATTTTTGGCCTCCCCGTTTCCAAGCTGAAGATACTAGAGCACAGTAGATTGCAGACATCCACAGTATATCTGTGTATAGCAAAATGGGCAATGCTCTCCGTTCTTAAACTAAAAAATCATAACATAGCCAAACGTGTTAACATAACTCAACCTAACGAGCCGCGACCAATATTGCTGTTCTCCCCAGAGTCAAGCAGAGCATGTTAGTGGAGGGTAGGGTGCAGACGTCCATACAATAGCAGTGCATACCACAATAGTCATAGCTACCCTATCCTAACCTAACCAAACGCAAATGAATGAACGTAGCACAGCTCAGCCTAATTTGACGAGGCCATCATTGCTAGACTCCCCAAAGCCAAGCAGGATACACTAGAGCGCAGCAAAGCGCAGAAGTCCACCAAATAGCATTGTACAGCACAAAAGAAGCCAACCTAACCAAACTTAAACTAAGCTAACCCAACCAAACGTAACCTAACCCTACCTAACGTGCCACGACTACAGTTGCGGGTATGCTCAAGTCCAAGCAGAGGCTGGCAGAGGGATGTAGAGCGCAGGAATCCACGGAATAGCAGTGTATGACGCAAACGTCAAAGCAATCCTAACCAAACGTATCCTAACCTGACAAACCGAACGTATGCTATCTCAACCTAACGTGCAGAGACCACAGCTGCTGTTGTCCACAGAGCCAAGCGGAGCATATGAGGGCAACGTAGAACAGAGATATCCAGGCAACAGCTGTGTATAGCACAGAAGTCAAAGCTTTCCTGACCAAACCTAGCCTAATCTAACCTAACCAAACGTAATCCAACTCAACCTGACCCGCCACGGCCACAATTGCTGGGATGCCCAGAGCCCAGCGGAGGCTAATAGAGTAAAGTAGAGAGCAGGAATCCATCAAATAGCACTGTACAGCTCACGGGTCAGAGCTATCCGACACTAACCTAGCCGAACGTAGCGTAACCAAGCTTAATATAGCCCATGTCAACATGCCGAGGCCCCCACAGTTGCCAAACCCAGAACAAAGCTGAGCACATTAGTGGAGGGTAGAGAGTAGAAATCCATAGACTCGCAGTGCATGGCACAATAGAAAAAGCTACCCTATCACAACGTAGCCAAACGTAAATGACCGTACGTAGCCTATCCCAACCTAGAGGGCCGGGACCACTATTACAGGCCTCCCGGAGCCAAGCATAATGTACTAGAGCACAACAGAGTCCAGAAATCCGCCGCATTGCGGTGTAAAGCAGAAATGTCGAAGAAACCCTGACCTAACCGGACCAAACCTTATATAACCAAACGTAGCACAACTCACACAGCGTGCCGAAACTACCATTACTGGGCTCCACAAAGCCAAGCAGAACATATTTGAACAGAGCAGAGAGCAGAAATCCTCCGCATTGCCGTGTGTAGCACGGAAGTCAAAGATATCCTAACCTAACCTGTCCCAACCTAACACAACGTAACACAACAAAACGTGCATAGACTACTACTTCTGGCCTCCCCAGAGCCAAGCAGCGCATATTAGGGCAATGCAGGGCGAAGAAGTCCACGGAACGGCAGTGTATAGCACTAAAGTCAAAGCTTTCCATTCCAAACCTAACCTAACCCAACCTAACCAAGTATGACCTAACTCAACCTGACCTGTCACGACCATAATTGCTAGCATCCTCACAGCCAAGCGGAGGCTAGTAGAGTAATGTAGAGAGCAGGGTCCCACCGAATAGTACCGTATAGCACATATGTTCAAGCTACCGTAACCAATCCTAACCTTGCTTAACCAAATAAAACGTAAACTATCTCAACCTTACGTGCCGGGAACGCTATTTCTGGCTCCCCAGAGCCGAAGAGAGCGTACTAGAGAAGAGTAGAGTGGTAGAAGTCCACCGAATAGCAGTGTATGGCACAGAACATAAAGCAATACTTTCCTAACCTAACCAAACGTAACGTGACCGAACGTAAGCTATCTCAACCTAATGTGCAGAGAATACTATTCCTGGCATACCCAGAGCCAAGCAGAACGTGCCAGAGCACAGTAGAGCGTAGAAGTCCGCCGAGTGGCAGTGTATAGCACAAGAGTCAAAGCCATGCTAACCAAACATAAACTAACATAACCTAACCAAACGTATCCTAACACTACCTGTCGTGCCACGAACACAATTGCTGGCATCCCCAGAGCCAGGCAGCGGCTGGTAGAGCAATGTAGGTCGCAGAAGTCCACCGAGTAGCAGTGTACAGCACAAGAGTCAAAGCTATCTTACCCAAACTTAACCTATCGTTCCATAACCATACATTACCTAACTGAACGTGACGTGACCCGACTACTATGCCTGGCCTCACGATTGCCTAGCAGAGTATGACAGAGCAATGTAGGCAGCAGAAATCTCCCGAATAAGAGTGTATAGCACAAAAGGCGAAGCTACCCTAACCAAGCCTAACCAAACCTCACCTAACCGAAAGCAGCATAACTCAACCTAACGTGCCGTGACCACTATTCCTGGCATCCCCAGAGACAAGCAGGGGGAGATAGAGCACAGTAGAACGCAGAAGTCCATAGAAGAGCAGGGTGTAGCACAATGTCAAGGCTACCCTAACCTTACATAACGCAACCTGGCACAACTTAGCATGATCTAACTCAACCAAACTTGCCGCGTCCAACATTGCTGGCCTACACAGAGCCAAGCAAGACGTATTAGAGGTGACTAGGGCGCAGAAGTCCATAGAATGGCAGTGCATATCAAAGAGTTGAAGATATCCTTACCTAACCCAAACTATTCTAACCTAACCAAACGTAACCTAGCTCAAAGTAACGCACCGCGACCACAATTTCTGGCCTCCCTAGAGCGACGCAGGGCAATTTAGATCACAGTAGAGCGCAGAAATCCACCGAATATAAGTGTATAGCGCAGAGGTCAAAGGTATACTGAACAAACATAGCCAAACCTATCCGAGCGTAGCCTAACTCAAGACGACCTGCCCCGACCACTATTGCTGGGCTCCCCACGGCCAAGCAGAATATAGTAATTCACAGTAGAGCGCAGGAAGGCACTGAACAGCAGTGTGTAGCACAAAAGTCAGAGATATCCTGTCCCAACCTGTTCCAATCTAGCCAAACCTAACGTAGACTAACCAAACCCATCGAGACGAGGCAAGTATTGCTGGCCTCTACAGAGCCACGCAGCGCATGATAGAGGAGTGCAGAGCGCCGAAATCCATAGAATCGCAGTGTAAAGCAGAAAATTCGTAACTATCCAAACCTACTGTGCTACGGTTAGGCTTGGATAGTTACGACTATTCTACTATACACTGATATTCTGTGGATTTCTGCGTTCTACTCTCCTCTTATATTCTCTGCTTGTCTACGTGGAGGCAATCAATAGTGCTCTCGGCACGTTAGGGTTACTTAGGTTACGTTTGGTAATGTTAGGCTTGTTTGTGTTAGATTAGGATATCTTTGACTTTTGTGCTGTGCACTTCAATGCGGTGGACTTCTGCTATCTACTGCGATCTAGTATGTTGAGGTTGGCTCAGGGGAAGCCACTAATAGTGGTGTCGACACGTTAGGTTGGGATAGATTACGTTTGGTTAAGTTTCGTTAGCTTCGGTTAGGTTTGGACAGCTTCGACTTTTCAGATTTATACTGCGATTCTGCGGATTACTGCGCTCTACTCACCTCTGTTATGCTCATCCCAGCCCTTTGGTGGCCAGCAATACTGTTCGCGGTCGCAGGTTCAGTTTCATTTCTTTCGTTATTTTAGGTACGTCTGCGTTAGGTTAGTATAGCTTCGACTTTTGTGCTCAGCAGTGATATTTTATGGACGTCTGCGCTCTACTGTGCTCTACCACATTCTGCTTGTCTCTGGGGACGCCAGCTGTAGCGCCTACGGCACGTTTGGTTGGATTATGTTTCGTTTGATTAGGTTATGTTAGGTTAGGCTTCGTCAGGATATCTTTGAGTTTTGTGCAATACGCTGCAAAGCCGTGAATTTTTGCGCTGCACTGTGCCCTAGAGCGCTCTGCTTGGCTCTGCGGAGGCGAGTAATAGTGTCCTCGGCACGGTATGCTGAGATAGGGTACGTTCATTTATGTTGGGTTTGGTGTGGCTAGGATAGCGTAGCTTTGACTTTTGTACCGTGCACTGCGATTATATGGATATCTGCGCTGTAGTCCGCACTCATATGTTCCGCTTGTGTATGGGGAGGGTAGCCGGTCTCGGCACATTGGGCTGAGATGGCCTACGCCTGGCTACGCTACGTTTGGTTAGGTTAGGATATGACAGCTTTGACTTTTGAGCTGTACACTGCCATTCTATGGATTTCTTCGCTCTACTGTGTTCCAGTGTGTTCTGCTAGGCTCCGGGCATGCCAGCAATAGTGGTTTCGGCACGTTAGGTTGAGAATCGTTACGTTTGGTTATGTTAGGTTATGTTAGATTCCGTTAGCATGGCTTTGACTTTCGTACTATACACTGTTATTCCTTGGACTTCTGCTCTCTTCCCTGCTCCACTATGTCCTGCTTGGCCCTGGCGAGGCAAGCAATAGAGGTCGCGGCATGTTATGTTGTGTTACGCTACGTTTGGTTAGGTTATGTTATTTTCGGTTGGGTCTGGATGTCTCTAACTTTTGTGATATACACTGCGATTCTGTGGATTTCTGTGCTTCAATCTCCTCTAGCATGTTCTGCTTGGCTCTGCGGAGAGCAGCAATGGAGGCCTCCTCACGTTAGATTTAGTTATGTTACGTTTGATTACTTTACGTTTGGATGGGTTAGGATAGTGTAGCTCTGACTTTTGCGCTATACACTGCTTTTCGGCGTACTGCCGCACGCTACTATGCTGTAGCTTCCTCTGCTTGTCTCTGCGGAAGCACGCAATGGTGGTCTCGGCACGATACGTTGAGTTAGGCCACGCTTGGCTAGGTTAGGTTAGGTCATGTTATGTTAGGGTACCTTCGACTTCTGTGATGTACACTGCATTGCGGCGGATTCCTGCGCTCTACTGTGATATAGTCCATTCCGCTACGCTCTAGGGAGACGAGCGATTGTGTCTTCAGCACGTTTGGCTGAGTTAGGTTATATTCGGCAATGTTTCGTTTGTTTAGGTTAGAATAGTGTACCTCTGACTTTCTTGCTATGGACTGATGTAGGGCGGATATCTGCAATCTACTGTGATCTAACATTTCCTGCTTGGCTCTGGGGAGGCCAGAAATGATGGTCTCGTTGCGTCAGGTTGAGGTAATTTACGCTTGGTTAGTTTTGGATATGTTTCTTTCGGTTTGGATAGTTTTGACTCTCGTACTATGCACCCTTAGTGCGTGGACTTCTGCGCTCTGCAGTGCGCCACTATACTCTGCTCGACTCCCGGGAGGCCAGCCATAGTGGCCGTGGCACGACAGCTAGAGTTACGTTAGGTTAGCTTAGGTTAGTTTGGGTTAAATTTGTTTATGGTTGCTCTGACTTCTGTGCTCTATACTGTTATTCGGCGCGCTACTGCGCTCTACTTTCCTCTACTCTAATCTGCTCGACTCTGGGAAGGTCAGCAATGGTCGTCTAGGCACGATAGGTTGGGTTAGGTTTCGTTTGGCTATGTTAGGTTTGTTTGTATTAGGTTACGATATCTTCGACCTTTATGCTGTACACTCCAATGCGGAGGATTTCTGCGCTCAACTGTGCCCCAGTATGTTGTGCTTTGCCCTGAGGAGGCCAGTAATAGTTGTATCGACAAGTTAGGCTGAGATATGCTACGTTTGGCCAGGTTTTGTTGGCTTCGGTGTGGTTTGGACAGCTTCGACTTTTCGGCTATACACTGCGATTCTATGGATTACTTCGCTCTACTGTCCTCTATTATGCCCTGCTTGGCTCTCAGGAGGCGAGCAATACAGTTCGCGGAACGTTGGTTAGGTTAGATTTCGTTTGGTTTGGTTAGGTTCGCCTGGGTTAGGTTATGGTAGCTTTGACTTTTTGCTCAACACTGCTATGCTATGGACTCCTGCCCTCTATAGTGCCGCAATTTATTCAGCTAATCTCTGGAAACGCCGGAAACAGTGGTCTCGGCACGTTGGTAGCATCGCGTTACATTCGGAAATGTTATGTTAGGTTAGGTTCCGTCAGGATATCATTGAATTTTGTGCTTTGCTCTGCAATTCGGTGGATCTGTGGGCTCTACGTTGCTCTACTACACTCTGCTCGACCCTGTGAGTCCAGTAATTGTGGTCCCGGCAAGTTAGGTTGAGCTTGGCTACGTTCTGTTTGGTTAGGTTAGTTTCGGTTAGGTTAGAATAGCTTTGGCATTTCTGCTTTACCCTCGGATTCTATGGATTTCTGCGCTATACTCTCCACTCTTATGCTCTGCTTGGCTCTGTGGAGGCCGGCAATAGTGGTCTCGGCTCGTTTGGTTTAGTTAGTCTTCGTTTGGCTGGGTTAGGTTAGGTTATTTTCGTCTTCTGTGCTATGCACTGCTGTTTGGCGGCATCCTGCCCTCTACCATGATCTACTAAACTCTGCTTGGCCCTGAGGAGCCCAGCAATACTGGTCGAGTCACGTTATTTTGCGTTGGGCTAGGCTCCGTTAGGTTAGGCTTGGTTGGGTTTGGTCAGGATACCTTTGACTTTTGTGTTATACACTGCTGCTCGGTGGATTTCTGCGCTCTAATGTGCTCTACTGTACCCCTCCTGGTACTGTGGAGGCAAGTAACAGCGGCCGCTGCACGATACACTGAGGTCACGTTCAGTTTGGTTAGGTTGGATTATGTTAGGTTATTATGGCCTTTACCTTTGTGCTATGCTTTGCTGTTCTGTGGGTTTCTGCGCTCTTGTGTGCTCTACTACATTCTGCTTGGCTCCGTGGATGCCAGGAATTGTGTTCGCGGCAAGTTTGGTTGGGTTATGCCACGTTGGGCTATGTGTGGTTAGGTTACATTTGGATAGGATAGCTTTGATTCTTGTGCTATACACTGCTAACCTGTCGGTGCGTCCGTTGAACAGAGCTCAACTCTATTCCGCTTGGCTACGGGTAGGCCAGCAGTAGTGGTCGCGGCACGATGGGGTGCGATAGGTTACGCTTGTCTGGGACAGGCTATGCTAGGTTAGGTTAGTATAGCTTTGACTCTTGTGCCGTACACTCCGATTGGTGGATTTATGCGCTCTACAGTGCGCTACTATGCTCTGCTTGGCTATGGGGTCTCCAGCAATAATGATGGCGGCTAGTTAGGTTGAGTTACGTAACCTTTGGTTAGGTTTGGTTAGGTAAGGTTTGGTGTAGATAGCATTGACCTTTGTGCTGTACATTGCTATTTGGTCGATATCTGCGCTCTACTTTTCTCAACTCTATTTCGCTTGGCCCTGTGGATGCCAGGAGTGGTGGTCGCGGCACGCCAGTTTGCGATAGGTTACGCTCGGTTGGGTCAGGTTGGCATAGTCTAGGATAGGATAGCACTGACTTTGCGTTGTACACTTCGCTTCGGTGGCTTTCTGTGCTCTACTGTGCCAAACTATACTCTGCCTGGCTCTGTGGTGGACAGCAATAGCGGTGGTGGCACATAAGTTGGAGTTGTGTCACGTTTGGTTACGTTTGGCTAGGATAGCTTTGACTTTTCTTCTGTACGAGGCTATTCGGTGTATTTTTGCGCTCTACTGAGGTCCATCTTGCTCTGCATGGCTCTGGGAGGTCCAGCGGTAGTGGTTGCGGCACGATAGGTCGTGTCATGCGACGTTCGGTTGGTTTAGGTTAGGTAAGGGTTGGTTAGAATGGCTGCGACCATTGTGCTGTACACTGGGATTCTGTGGTTTCCTGCGCTCTAGTGTGCACTACTATATTCTGCTTGGCTCTGTGGACGCCAAGAGTAGTGGTCGCGTCATGTTACGTAGAGTTATGTCACGTATGGTTGGAATAGCTTAGGCAATGTTTGGTTTGGATAGCTTTGACTTTTATGATACATACTGATTTTCGGCCGATTCCGGCACTCTACCGTGCTCCAGAATGTTCTGCTTGGCTCTGTAGCAGACATCAACTGTGGGCGCAGCACATTAGGTCCAGTTAGGTTACGTTAGTGTAGGTTAGGTTAGGCCAGATACCTGGGCCGAGGGTCACAGCACAATTCATGGGGCGGAGCAGGGGCTCGCAACCCGTACAGTGGTAATCATCCCGGGGAAGCCGGACAATTTACCGAGGAGTGAAGGTACGGTTATTGTTAGTGGTGCCGACGCGGCACCAGTGGAGCTTCCATCGTCGAAGGACAGGGCAATTAGCCCTACTGCAGGTGCTACGAGGCGCGTGACTCGTAGCACCGCATTACGTAAGGCGCTGCCGGCGGACCTCGAGGGTGAGTGCTCCTCCTTCGCAGGTGCCGTCAGCGTCACGCGCGACGGCGAAACGTTGTCTTCGTGGGTGTCCCCCGCGAAGACGGCGAAGCGCCCGCGGAGGGCGGTGTTGGAGGAATATGACCCATTCGAAGGTTTGGATGGTATTGATCTGGCCCCGAAACCCACGACCATAAGCCGGGCGAAGGCGACCCACCCCACACGGGAGGAGCTCGCCAGAGTGCACCGTTCGCTGTCTGTTGTGGAATTGTCTGCCGTTATATCCGAGAATTGCGCGAGGATAGAAACGATGGCGGACAAGAGTAAAAACCTGCACGGCCCATACGTTCGCGCCTTCCGTATGTGCGCCAGGGTGGTGGATTCGGCCGGCTGGGAGATGAGTCTCCAAGTAAGAGCCGGCCGTACCCTGGAGACGATGGCGGAGAAGGTTCGCGTCCTGATGGCGGAGATCGCCGTCTGCGGGAGAAGGATGACTCCCAGCAGGCGATTATAGCCGACTTGTGGGAGAACGATGCCTCTCAGCAGGCGGCGATCGCCTCCTTGCGTGCGGAGCTGGATCAGGAGAGGAGGCGGGTAATCGTCTATCCCGTGCCCGCTCGAAATGTGCGTGCGTCCTCGGGCGCCGGAGCAGCGGCACCGGTGCCCGAGTTCGGTATAGGGGCTGCCCTCGCGGAACTCAGTCTCTGCATCGACGAAAAGATCGAGGAGCTCGTGCGTACGCTCCCCGTGACGGGCGGGCGGGGGTGGGGTGCACCTGCCCGAACGCCTGAGCAAGTGAGGTCCACCGCCGGCATGCGCGCGCGGCCAGTACTGGTGGTCTCGGCGGACGCTGTCGCGGGCGCTTCCCGTGGCGGACCCTCCGACGCCCCAGCGAAGGCGCCGGTCGTAGCCGGGAAGGACGCAGTGGCCAGCTGGTCTCTCGTCATCGGTAGGCGCGAGAAGCGAGCGCAGCGGCTGGCGGCCGCTGCCCCGCTACAGCCCGCGAGGGGGCCCACGAGTGCGCCGTAAGGAGCCGTCGGTATGACGGGGCGCCGCTCCTCGGGGATAATCTCCGCCCGCGCGCGTCCCGCAACGATTGCCGGCGGATTCGCGTCGGCTGGACTTCGGCCCGTGTCGCAGCCTTGGAGGCACGGCGCATCCAGTGCTTCCGTTGCCTTGCGTTCGGTCACGAAAGGAACGGATGCTCTAGCGCGGTGGACCGCAGCGACACCTGTTTCAGGTGTGGCGCGGCGGGCCACCGTGCCGGTGGGTGTAGTGCGCCTGCACCCAAGTGCCCGGTTTGCGCCGGGCTCGGCCGCCCCTCCAACCACCGGCTAGGCAGCAAGGCGTGCTGCCCGACAAAGTCAAAATGCGCGGCTCACCCGGCGCCTGCAGGCGCCGCGTCCACCTCAGCTCCCGCGAGCACCAATTCGAAAGATGCGTCCGCGAATTCCGTCACCGCGAACGCCACCGCGAAGGGCCCGCCGACCGGCGGAGCACCGGGCCCGCAGCCGGCCCAAAAGAAGGGGGCCAGGAGGAGGCCATGGACACGGCCTAACTTTCACGCCGTGCATGGTGCTCCAGGCCAACCTGAACCAATCGCGGGCGTCGCAGGACCTGCTCCTGCAGACGCTCGTTGAGCTGGGTGTCCGGCTGGCTGTTACCGCAGAGCCGTACCGTATCCTCGATCCAGACGGGTGGTTCGGGGATCGGGACGGCTCCGTGGCGATAATCGCCTGGGGACTACTGCGGACACCCGCACCAACGCTGCTTCACAGCGGTGAGGTATTCGTGGCGGTCTCCTGGAACGACGTAATCGTGGTGGGGTGCTACATCTCCGAAAACCGCGGCCTCTCATCGTGCGAGATGTACCTGGACGAGCTCGGAGGTTTCCTTAGAGGACAGATGGCTCGTCCGGTTCTGGTCCTGGGTGACTTCAACGCCCACTCCGTGGCATGGGGTTCCCCGCGAACAGACGCTCGGTGCGATGCCCTGCAAGGTTGGGCCGCGGGGTTGGATCTCCGGTTGCTCAACCGGGGTTCCGTAAGCACGTGCGTCCGGTGGAACTACACGTCCATCGTGTACTTGTCGTTCGCATCGCCGGAAGCTGTGCGGCGGGTCACCGTCTGGTGGGTGGCGATGGAGGTGGAAACGCTTAGCGACCACCTCCGCATCACCATAATGCTTGCCGTCACTCCTCGCACCGGTTCCTCGACCGCGACCTCTTCGCCGCGGCTGTCCAGGTCGTCGCCTGGGCGGATGGGGCCGTCCAGACCGTCGCCTGGGCGGATGGCGCCGTCCGGCGCAAAAACGACGAAGCAGGGTTGGGGGCGGATCGACCAACGGCGGCGATGACGCGCGCGTGCGACGTCGCCATGCCGCGTGTGAGGGAGCCACTTTCGCGGGGTACCGTACCCTGATGGTCGGCCGAAATCGCGCAGCTCCTGGAGCTCTGCGTGCTGGTCCGGCACCAGCACACGCGGGCGCGTCGTCGACGACGCGCGGTGTCCGCCGAGGAAATCGCGCGCTTCTATCGCGGGTACCGGTCCGCGGTGGGCGACCTCCGGATGGAGATTCGCAGAGCCAAATCTCGGCAATGGGACGAATTCCTCGCGACGCTCGAAAGCGATCCGTGGGGACGCCCCTATAAATTAGTAGTGGGAAAGTTAAAGTCATGGACGCCCCCCGTGACCGAGCGTATGGACCCCGAGCTCCTGCTGCGGGTGATGTACACCCTCTTCCCTGTAGTGGCGGTGGAGGGGGTGCCACCCGCTGCAGTGCGGTCGGAACTGGTCGGATGATCCGGCGAGCTGGGGGTCTCTCGTGAGTATTTGGGCCGTGCGGTCGTTAGGATGGGGGCGAGGAGCAGCGCCCCCTGACCGGACGGCAATGCAGGCTGAGCCTTTGCACTGGCTCTGGAAGCGTGGGGTTACCGTATGCGACGGCTCTTCGACAGCTGCCTTAGAACCGGTCGCATCCCGGCATGTTGGAAGAGAGCGAGGATCGTGCTGATCCCGAAGCTAGGGAAGCCGCCGAACTCTCCGAAAGCGTTCCGGCCGATATGCCTGCTCGACGAGGCGGGCAAGCTTTTCGAGCTCGTTCTAGCTGCCCGCCTCCGAGAGCATTTAACTGACGTGGGACCCACGTCTCAGCGTCAGCCAGTTCGGATTCCGGCCTGCTCGGTCGACGATCGACGCGATCAAGCGCGTTCGTAACCTGTCGGAGGCTGCCGTTGACCGGGGCGGGTTGGTGCTTGCTGTCGGTGTGGATATCGCCAACGCCTTCAACACCCTGCCCTGGGCCGCCATCCGGTGTGCCCTGTTGTACCACACGGTTCCCCAATACATGATGACGATGAGCGGCGACTATTTGGCGGAGCGCTCGATCGAGTATCCCGGACGATACTCGACCGTCGTGCGGGCGACGAACTGCCGGGTTCCACAGGGATCCGTACTAGGGCCGATCCTCTGGGACCTGTCCTACGAAACCGCGTTGCGCACTCCCCTCCCCCGCGGCCTGAGCCTGGCCTGTTACGCGGACGACACGCTGGTGATGGCCGCCGCGTCGAGTTGGGAGGAGGCCACGCTGCGCGCGGTAAGCGGCGTGGCCCTCGTCGCGAATAAGATCCAGCGGCTGGGGCTTTGTATCTCCCCCGAGAAGAACGACGCAATGTGGCTTTGCCATCGGCACCACGGGAAGACGCCCAAGTCCCTGCTCCGCGTGGGGAACGTCGTGGTCGAGGTACGGGACCGGATGAAATATCTGGGTCTCGTCCTCTGGCACGATAGGCACTGGAAGTTTGATGAACATTTTCTCGCTCTGGAACCACGCCTGGAAGGTATGGCGGGGGCGCTGTGTCGCCTGCTACCCAACCTGGGAGGACCAGACGGGAAGGTGCGCCGCATCTACATGGGAGTCGTTCGCTCGGTGGCACTTTACGGGGCTCCGATCTGGGCGAACGACCTGGTCGCCAGTCCGCGCAGTCTGGCGATTCTCCGGCGAGTCGCTCGCAGGATGGCGATCAGGGTCATGCGCTGTTACCGCACGATATCCCACGAGGCGGCGATGGTCCTGGCGGGTGTCCCGCCGTTCGAACTGCAAGCGGTGGAGGAGGCCCGTATCTACTGTCTCCTATACGCTGGCGGCGGCAGTGCTCCTGAAGAAGGGGCCGTTTCGTTGAGGCGAAGGGTTCGACAGTCCTTGATGACCGCCTGGCGAGCTCGGCTGAGGAAGCCGTGCAGCCGGCGGCACCGGGCGATCGATGCTGTGCTCCCCGTGCTGGATGCATGGGGGCGCAGCGGCAGCCGGCACACTTTCCGCCTGACACAGGTGCTAACCGGGCACGGGTGCTTCGCGGAGTACCTGTGTCGTATCGAGCGGAAACGTGAGTCGCGGTGTCATCACTGCGGGGAAGGACGGGACACGGTGCAGCACACGCTGGAGGAATGTCCGGCGTGTGCTCGCGAGCGCCGGGTACTTTGTCGCGTGGTGGGTCTGGACCTTTCACTCTCCGTCGTCGTGGCGCGGATGACGGAGGGCTTAGGTGCGTGGCGTGCGGTGGCCTCCTTCTTCGAGACGGTTATGCTACAGAAGGTGGCCGCGTAGAGAGCCCACAAGCGTAGCGCGTGCTTCTCGCGCGTAGGACTGCGGAGGCTGCAAGGGCGGCGCCGGAGGGCGGCGCGCGCACTGCCGGATGTGTTAACGCGTTAGACCTCCGCCATCGCGAGCGACCATGTACCTATGGCCGCGGAGACCGTCTCCCTCGTCCGTTGTAACCTAGGTCAGGGTGACCACGAGCTGGCGCGTGGGGGACCCGTCATTTCGAGAGACCGTGGACCGGGCGCGCGGCGTAGCGTGACGGTCGCGCGGCGTCTGCAGGGTATGCGTGCGTTGCGGTGCGGTGGTATGTGTGTTGTGTGCGTGTGTGCGTGTGTGTGCCTATAATCGGCCAGTCTCGCGCGCATGGACATGATCGTTTCGGGTGCGATTTCCCGTCGCGCCGGGAGGGAACTGCGGTTGCGTCGCGGGAGCGTCCTGGCGATTGCGTCGCCGCGAAGTCCAGGGCGCACCGAAATGCGAAGGGATGGCCATCGTGGGGGTTTTATGGGTAAAAATCCCGCATAACCCCGCCCCCTCCCCTAAGGGGGCCGGGTATCTTTGGAAGATTTCCCCCACGTGAAAAAAAAGAGAAAATGGTATGGTTAAGATTGCTTTGACTTTTGTGCTATACACTTCCATTCGGTGGATTTCTGCGCTCTACTGTGCTCTACTGTATCTGGCTTGGCCCTGTGGAGGCCACGAAATGTGGCCGCCACACGATATACTGGGTTAGGTTAAATTTGGTTCTGTTAGGTTCAATTAGGTTATGTTTGGGTGGCTTCAACTTTTGTGCAATACACTGATATTGTGTGCATTTATGCGCCCTAATGTGCTATACTATATTCTGCTTGGCTCTGTGGATGGCAGGAAAAGTGGTCGCGGCAGATTAGGTTGAGTAGCGTTACGTTTGGTTAGGTCGCGTTAGGCTATGTTTCGTTAGGGTAGCTTTGACTTTTGTGCCATACGCTGCTATACGGTCGATATCTACGCTGCAATGTGCTCAACACAAGTCTGCTTGGCCCTGTGGGGTCAGCAGCAGTAGTCGCAGCACGTTCGGTTGCGACATGTTTCGCTTGCTTGTGTTAGGTTGTGTATGGTTAGTTCAGAATAACCTTGACGATCTATCTAATACGATCTGCTCGGCTATGGGGAGTTCATCAATCGTCGTCGCTGCACGTGAGGCTGAGTTAAGTTAGGTCTGGCTTTATTACGTTTGCCTTGGATTGCTCAGGATAGCTTTGACTATTGTGCTGTATACTGCTTTTCGGCCGATACCTGCACCCTACTGTGCTCAACTATGTCCTGCTTGGCTTTGGGGACGCCAGCGGTGACGTTCGCGGCATGATAGGTTGGCTTGTGTCGCGTTCGATTGGGTGAGGTTGGGTCACGTTGTGTTAGGATATCTTTTACGATAGTGCTGTACACTGCCCTTCGGCTGATTTCTGCACCATACTGTGCTCTACTCTATTCTGCTTGGCTCAGTGAAGGACAGTGACTGTGCTTGTGGCACGATAGTTTGTGGTAGGATAGGTTTGGTTAGGTTCAGTTAGGTTAGATTAGGCTAGTGTAGCCCTGCCTTTCTGCCGTGCACTGATTTTCTGAAAATTTCTGATCTCTATTGTGTTCTACTTAACTCCGCTTGGCACCGTGGATGCAAGGAATAGTGGTCGCGGCTAAATGGGATGAGATATGCTACGTTTGGCTACGTTAGGTTTGGAAAGCTTTGGTTAGGATTGCCTTGACCTTTGCGCTGTACGCCACTGCTGGGCAGGCATCTGCGCTCTACTGTGATCAATCCTATTCCGCTTGTCTCTGCGGACGGCAGCGGCATTGGGCGTGGCACGTTCGGTTGTGTCAGGCTAGGTAGGGTTTGTTTAGGATGGCTTTGTCTTTTGTCCTGTACACGGCTATTCCGTGGATTTCTGCGTTCTACATTGCTCTACTATACTCTGCTTGTCTGTGCGGAGGCCAGCAATGATAGTCGCTGCGCGTTAAATGAGTTATGTTACTCTTGGTTTGGTTACGTTAGGTTATGTTAGGCCAGGATGGCTTTGACTTCTGCTATGTACACTGCTTTTAGGTGAATTCCTGCGCTCTACTGTGCGCTACTGCTATCTGCTTGGCTCAGGGGAGGCTAGCAACTGTGGTCGCTGCACGTTAGGTTGAGCACTGTTAAGTTTTCCTAGGTTAGCTTAGGTTAGGTTAGGTTAGGTTAGGTTAGGTTAGGTTTGGTTTGGATAGCTATGATTTCTGTGCTAAACACCACTATTCTGCTGATTTCTCCGCTCCAATGAGCTCTACCATACTCTGATTGGCACAGGGGACGATGGCAGTGTTGCTCGCGGCACGTTAGGTTGTTTTACGTTACGGTTAGGTAGGTTTGCTTTGGTCAGGTTTGGTTAGGATAGCTATAACATTCGTGCTGTACACTGCTATTCGGTGGACTTCTGCGCTCTACAGTTATCTACCATATCCTGCCTGGCTCTGGGAAGGCCAGCGATTGTTGTCGCGGCAAGTTACGTTAAGCTAGGATACGTTTGGTTAGGTTAGGTTAGGTTAGGTCAGGACGGGTTAGTTTATTTCTGACATTTGCGCTATGTACTGCAGTACGGTTGATTTCACCACTGTACTGTGATGTAGTGTATTCTGCTTGGCTCTGGGAAGGAACGAATCGTTGTCGCGGAACGTTTGATTGGTATATGTTACGTTTGGATGTGTAAAGCTATGTCTGGATTTTTTATGGTAGCTTTGACTTTCACGCTACACACTGCGTTTGGGAGGATTTCTGCGCTCCACTGCGCTCTAGAATATTCTGCTTGACTCTGGGAGCCACCAACATTTATCGCGGCACGTTAGGTTGAGTTCGGTTACTTTTGGTTCGGCTAGCCTTTGTTAGGTTAGGTTGGAATGGCTACGACTCATGCGATAGACACTCCTATTCGGTTGGTTTCTGCGCTCTGCTGTGTTCCAATATCTTCTGCTTGGCTCTGGGGATTCCAGCAATTTTGGTCGCGGCGCGTTAAGTTGTGTCAGGTTGCTTTCGATTCGGTTGGGTTAGGTTAGGTTGGGTCAGGATGGATCAGCCTTTTGCCATATACACGGCTTTTAGGTGAACTTCTGGGCTCAACTGTGCACTACTACAATCTGCTTTGCTCTTGGGTGGCCAGTAACGGTGGCCGCGCCAGGTTAGGTTCAGTTCGGTTACGTTCGGTTAGGTCAGGCTAGGTTATGTTTGGTTAAGATTGCTATGACATTTGTGCTCTTCACTGCTGTACGGTCGATATCGGCGCTGTGCTCTATCCTCACATCTATTCTGCCCGGCTCTGGGGGCGCGAGCAGTGGTGGTCGCGGGACGTTTGGTTGCGTTCTCTTACTTTTGGCTATGTTTGGTTGTGTGTGGTTTGATTAGGATAGCTTTGACTTCTGTGCTGTATTCTGCTATTCGGTGGATTTCGGCGCTCTACTGTGTTCCACTGTATTCTGCTGTGCAAAGTGGAGGCCTGCAATGGTGTCCACGGTAAAGTGGAGGCCTGCAATAGTGTCCACGGCACTTTACATAGAGTTAGGTTACGTTGGGTTATTTTAGGTTTGGTCGGCTTTGACTTATGTGATATTCACCACTCATACGTAAACCTCTGCGCTCTACTGTTCCCTAATATTATTAGCTTGGCCCTGTGTAGACCAGCGACAGTGGTATCGGAGAGCTAGGATGATTAGGTCTTCCATGGATGTACTATGTAACGTTCTGTCTAATGTAAACATCGCTAGCCATAACCGTAATATTCATTGATTATTCTAGAATGCCTGTGGAATTTGATTCGTCACTGAAGAATTTACTGCAACGTCTACGATACTATTTCGATAGCTTCAATCAGAACAGCTTTGTCAGTTGTCAATATCGCGCGGGAAAAAGTATCTGCATTTTTTCGCTCTAGAACTGCTGTGGGATATAGATCTCCAGCGATCAAACTAATTCAACGGCAACAGTTCTTTGTTGGTGGAGGTCCTAAGTAGCGTACTGGGAATTGTAAATTTCTCTAACCATAATTGATGTATGTGTTGATTATTCTAGGACTTCTGCGGAAATTTAGTCGTCAGTGGTCTGATTAAACCGACGGCTGCAGCACTATGGTGATTGCTAATCTCAGGACTGTTAACTCAATTGTTACTATCTCGAACAAGAACGGATCTGCCTCTTGCCATTCCAGAATTGCGAATAGAATCAGTGGCATCTCTGTACAGACTTGGTCAACGGCTACAGTGCTATGCCTGTGGATTTAATAAGCTCCTCTCTGTCAATTGTAAATTTCTCTAGCCACAACCGTACTATACATTGATTATTATTGAATTTCTGTGAAATTTGGGTTAACAGTGAGCAAATTTGTCCAACAGCTTATGGACTCTAGTGATGGCTGTAACCAGTCCTACTTCGTCATCATCTAACGTCTCGCGCTGTAACGTATATGTCCTTTGTTGTCCTAGAATTGCTATGGTATCTAAATCATCATAGAGCGGGTTAATCCGAAGGATACATGGCACAGTTGATTGATGTGCTAGTTACCGCACTGTCATTTGTAAATGTTTCTGGCATTAACCGTCCTATATACTGATTACTCTAGATTTAATGCTAAACTTATGTCCCCGTGAAGGCGTTGGCCCAGATTCTAAAGAATTCTGACTATATCTGTACTCAGCACTTTTTCGTTAACGGCTAGTGACTCGATCTATAACGCATCTGACTTTTGTCGTACTGGAATTTCCATAGAAATTATATCGTCTTTGAAAGTGTTAGGCCAACTTCTACAGCGCACTGTTGGTGGATGTACAATGTGCCGTACTGCAATTTGCGAATATTTCTAGCCATAACTGTAACATATGCTGATAAATACTGAATTGCTGTGTAATCTTAGGTTATCAGTGAGAGAATTCTCCAACGGCCAGGGTATTTTGATGATGGCGGATCTAAGTACTGTTATGTCAATTGTTATTATCTCGACACCTGACGGATCAGTATTCTGCCATTATAGATTTGCCAATGAATCCAAATCATCGCCGAACAGATCAATCCAAAGGCTACAGCGCATTATTGGTGGGAGTACCGCCTACCGTAATGGGGCTGCAAATGTCTCAAGGTATAACTGATGTATACATGGATTACTCTGTAGACACTGTGGAATACAAGTGGACAGTGGACACATTAATCCAGCGGCTGCAGTATAGTTATGATGGCTGACCTCAGTAGCGTTGTGCTAATTGTTATTAGCTCGAGACATAACGGATCTGTCTTTTGTCATTCTGGTATTGCTATAGAACCTAAGTCATCATCGTATATGTTGATCTAACAGTCACAGTGCTCTCTTGATGGTCGTTCTATGTACCGTACGGTTAACTTAAAGCATCTATAGCAGCAAACCATCTATGCACTCACTATGGTAGAATTTCTGTTACATACAAATTTCCAGAGGACAAATTAGTCCGAAGGCTAAGGTACCATGCTGACGGCTCTACACAGACCTGTTTAGTCAACGCTTATACACCGGGCGATAATTGGTTAAACCTTTGTGTTTCTAGAACTGCAATAGTAACTAAATAATCACTGAACAGATTTATCCAATGGTTGCATTGCCCTCTCAGTGGAAGTAACAGCTACCGTACTGGCAGATGTAAACATCTCCGTCCATATCTGACGTATGCAGTGATTATTCTCCAGCCACTGTGGGATTCAAATAATCAATGAGCAGGTTATTCCAACGGCTGCAGTACTGTGATGATTGCTGTTCTCAGTACTTCTGTGTGAATTTCTAGTTCCTCGGGCTATAAGGGATTTCTCTTCTCTCATTCTAGAATGGTTACAGAATCTTAATCATCAATTAGCAGGTTAATCCAACGGCAATGGTACCCTGTTAACGGATGTAATAGGAACTATACTGGCAACTGCAAATATCTGTTGCCGTAACCGTACCATACATTGATTGATCTAGGCTTCCTATGGAGTTTATAACACCAGTGAACAAGGTAATATAACGGCTACAGTATTGTGATGTTGATTGTACTCAGTATTGTTCTGTCACTTGTTAACATCTAGGGCGGTAATAATTCAACCCTTCGCTATTATAGGATTGCAGTAGGGTATATATCATCACTCAGCATAATATTCCAAAGGCTGCAGTGATCTATTGGTGATTGTACATATTAACGTATTCCAAGTTGTATACATCGTCGGCCATTAGTGATGTATGCCTTCATTATTCTGGAATTATCGTGGAAATTCAATCATCCGTTAACAAACAAATCCAACGGCTGCAGCACTGTATCGTCAATTGTAAATATCTCGAGCTGTAACGGATCTGTCTTTTTTGATTCTAGAATGGATATGGAATTTAAGTCGTCATTGAACAGGTTAATCCAGCGGCTACAGTGCTTTGACGGTATTGTAGCAAGAACTGCACTGTCAATTGCAAATATCTCGGCCAAGACTGGGCTATACATTGATTACTACCTTAGACTTGCCTTGGAATTTAGGTAACCAGTGAACGAATTAAGTCAGCTGCTTCATTACGGTGATGATGGCCGTTGTCTGTACCATTTCATCACTTGTTAATATCTAGAGCGATAAAGAGCAAGTCATTTGTCATTCTAGAATTGCAATGGTGTTTAAACATCACTGATCAGATTAATCCTATATGTACATTTGTCATTCCATGTGTACTGTGGAATATAAATCACCATTTAGCAGAATATTTCAACAGCTTCTGAGTTTTGTTGATGGATGCACCAGATATCGCACATGCTGTTACCTATATCTTCAGCGATAACTGATTTATACATTGATTATTCTTGAACAACTGTGGAATTTAAGACATAAGTGAACAGATTAATCCAACGGCTGCATTACATATATTATGGCTGTACACAGTGCTGTTATGTCAATTGGTAATGTCTCGATATATAACAGGGCTGCCCTTCGTCATCCTAGATGTGACATAGAACATAAACCAACACTGAACATACTAATCCAGCGGCTACGCTGCTGTATTAGTGGATGTAAAATCTACGGTGCTGGGTATTTCATATGTCTCTATACATAAATGATTTTTACGTAGATTATTCTAGAACTCCTGCGGACGTTAAATAATTTCTGAATAGATATACCTCACGGCCACCCTCCTGTACTGGTGGATGTACCAACTGCAGTGGTTGGAACTGTAAATATCTCTAGCCTTATCTGATACATACATTGATCATTCTATACCTACAGTGGAATCTATATGTTCACAGGACAGATTAATGCAGCAGCTACAGTACTGTCATGATGGTTGTACATAGTACTGCCTTTTCAATGGTGAATATTCCTAGGCATGACCATACAATACATTGATTGCTCTAGACCTGCTCTGGCATTTACATCATAAGAGAGCAAATAAGTCCAACTGCTATAGCACTGTGTTCATTCATGTACTCAGTACTGCTTCGTCAATTGTTAATGCCTTGAGCGGTAATGGGTCCGTCCTTTGTTATTCTTGACTTGAAATAGGAATTAAATCGCCACTGAACAGATTAATCCAGCGACTACAGTGCTCTATCTGTGGATGTGCCGAGAAGCGTACAGACAATTGCGAATACCTGCAGCCCTAAGCGTACTATACTATGAGTACCTTATAATTGTCGTTAAATTTAAGTTATCATCGAAATAATTATTCCAACGGCTAAATTACCGTGATGATGGCCGTACTCGGTACTGTGTCATCACTTGTTATTATCTCGAGCGATAATGTGTCTGTCCTTCGTCATTCTAGAAATGCAATAGAGCTTAAGTCGTCAATAGACGTTTTAACACAACGCCTAAATTGTTCTATTGGCATGTGAACCAGCTACCGTACTGGGAACATTAAATGTCTCTAGCAATAGCTGATATATACATTGCTTATTCTCGAACTACTGCGGAATTTACATCATAACCTAACAGATTAATCCAGCGGCCGCGAATCTGTGATAACGGCTGTACCTCGTACTGTTATGTCAGTTATTAATATATCGAGATGTATCGGATCTGCCTTTTGTCAATCTAGAATTACTATAGAATGTACATCACCATTGAACAGCATAATTCAACTGCTAGAGTGCTCCGCTGATGGATGTACTAAGTACCGTACAGTCAATTTTGAATGTCAGTAACCCTGCCCGTACTAAGCATTGGTTATTCTACAATTGACGTGAAACTAAAGTTACCAGCGAACAAATTAGCCCAACGTTTAAAGTACAAAGAAGATGCCTGTACTCGGTGCTGTTTCGACAATTGCTAACGTCTCGTTGCGTAACAGATCTCTTTTCTCTCTTTCTAGAATTGATGTAGAAGGTATGTCATCAATGAACAGATTAACCCAGCCGTAACATTGCTTTGTTCGTAGATATACATAGTACTGTACTGGCAACGGCAAATGTCAAAGACATAACCGTCTATACATTGATTATGTTAAAATTGCTTTGGAATTTACATCATCAGTGAACAAAGTAGACCAACGTCTACAGTACTGTGATGGTGGCTATACCCTCTACTGTGCTGTAAATTTCTAATGCCCCGAGCGATAATGTGTCTGCCTTTCGTCTTCCTAATGTTGCAATACCATATACATCACTGAACATATTAAGTCAATGTCTACAGTGCTCTGTTGGTTGATGTACTAAATACCGTCGTATACGTAAATACCGTAGAGACAATTATATATATACCCATAACGGATATATTCACTGATCATTCCAGAACTGCAGCGGAATATGTATCAACAATGAGCAGATAAATGCAACGGCTAGAGCACGGTAATCATGACTGTACTCTGTGCTGTATTGACATATGTCTATGTCTCCAGCGACAACTGCCGCATTCATTGGTTGCTTTACAATTGTTTAACAACTTAGTTGGACAGCGAACAGATTAATACAACGGCTATGATGTTGAGCAGACGGCTACACCCAGTACTGTATTGTCATTTGTCAATACCACTAAATGTAATTGACCTACACACTGATCATTCTGGAACTGATGTGGAATTTAAATCATCCGTGAGCAAATTAATAAAACGGTTGCATTACTGTGTAACTGCTCTAGTTAGTACTGTGTTGCCATTTGTGAAAGTCTCGAGCGATAACGTATGTATCCGTTGTCATTCTAGAACTGCTATAATATCGAAATCAACAGTGAACAAATTAAACAATCGGATACAGTTCTGTCATGATGGCTGTACTTTTTTCTGCATTGACATATGTCAATCTCTCCAGCGACAGTTCTTCTCTCCATTGATCATTCTGCAATTGCCGATGAATTTAGACGATCAGCAAAAAGAATAATCCAATGGCTATTTTTATGTATAGATGGCTACACTCAGCACTGTATAGCCATTTGTCACTATCACTAAAGATATATTATTTATTCCATGATACTTCTGCAAGTGCTACGGGGATGGGATCATCAGTGAACAGATTGATCGTACGGATAATGTACTCCGCAGGTGGATGGACCAAGAATCGTACTGCCAATTGCAACTGTGTCTAGCCATATCTGAGCTATAAATACATAATTCTGATATTGCCATAGAATTTAGAACATCAGTCAACATATTAATCAATCGATCAGAATGTTCTCTTGATGTGTATACGCTGTACTCTATTGAGATATATCAATGTCAAACGGCGGCAGTTTCTCCCTCCATTGATCATCCTACCTTCGCAGCTGAACTTAGAAGGTCAGCGAATAGAGAAATTCAATGGATGTGGCGTTGCGTAAACGGCTAATCTGTGCTGTTATTTTCATTTGGCAATATCACTAACGTTATCTGACACAACCGTCATCATCCTGGGATTGCTATACTGTTCAAACCATTAGTGAACAGATTAATCCAACAGCTACTGTGCTGTGTTGGTGTATGTAGGATGTACCGTACTCTCATTTGAAAATGTTTCCATCCATATCAGCATTATACATTGACTACTTCTGAGCTGCTGTCGAACTTACATCAACAGTGAACAAATTATTCCGACACCTGCATTACTCTCAATAGGTAATGCCCGGAAATGCAATGGATGCGTATATATCCGTTTTAGAATTGCTAGAGAAATTAAATCATAACTGAAGAGAATATTCGATCGGCTAGAGTAGTCTCTTCGTTGGTTTACTAGTTACCGTACTGCAATTGTATATATCTCTAGACATGCCCTTTCTATGCACTGATTACTCTAGAATGGCTGTGGAACTCATATCATCAATGATCAAACAATTCCAGCTGCTGCAGTACTGTAATGATGGCGGCACTCCATACTGTATTGACAATTATTAATATCTCGACGGGTATTGTATCTATATTTTTTCATTCCTGAATTGAAGTAGAAAATAAATCACCAGTGGACATGTTTATCTTACGCCAACAGTGCTCTCTTGGTAGGGGTACTATGTACCGTACTGTCAATTTTCTCTGCCCCTAACCATATCCGCACTATACATTGACTCTCCTAAGATTGCAGTAGAACGTGCATCATCAGCGAACGAATTATTCCAAAGCCTACGTTACTGTCGCGATGGCTGTACTCAGCCCTCCATGGTCAATGGTTAATGCCTGGAGATATAATAGGTATGTAACTAGTCATAATAGTATTACAAGGAAATCTAAATCACCTTTAAAAAATGTAATACATCGGCTTGTGTGCTCTTGTGCTGGTTCTACTGCGTACCATACTGTCCGTTGTAGACATCCCCAGCCGGAACCGTACAATTCATTGACAATTCTGGAATGGCTGTAGAATTTAAGTCATCAATGTCCAAATTATTGCAACTGCTACAGTACCGCGATGATGGCGGCACTCTGTACTGTGTTGTAAATCTTTAATATTTCGTAATATAATGGATCTGCATTTTTTCATTCCAGAATTGTAGTAGAATA
>NW_016908719.1:643143-698826 GCF_001483705.2 Eufriesea mexicana | reverse complement strand
AACTACTCAATAGGTTTTGAGATATTTGCGATTAAAGTTTTATTACTTTCTTAATTATACATTCCTTTCTAATGTGTTTCAAGTTAAGTTGTGAGATATTTGCGATTAAAGTTTTATTACTTTCTTAATTATACATTCCTTTCTAATGTGTTTCAAGTTAAGTTGTATCGTAACGGCGACGATCGAGAATTGCTATAGTGGAGGACCGGCGTTCGATTCCCGTCCCATAGGTTTGATAGTTTTTTCAATATATTTTTTATTTTGTGTTCATTTTGCATTGTGAATAAACAATTGTAATTAAAATTTCTTAATAGAAAAAATTGTTTTTTTACAGTTTCTTACGCTGGTATATATTTATTACAAAATAATATAAATGTTATGCGAGAAAAATACTTTTCTATAGCAATCTTATTTACTACAGGTAATACAAAACCTATTGCTCATGTAAGTACTCATTATTAAATTAAATATTGTATATAAATGTTACCTACAATTCCAATTTTGCTGTGCAGCTATAAATGTTCAAGAATTAATTAGAAAGAAACTTGGGAATTTATTAATTTTCTACTGTCGAATAAATAAAAATTTTACCGCCTGCGATCGGCGCCATCTATGATTTGGGCTCAAAAATCAAGAAAGTAATAGGAATATAGAACAGGCAAGTTTGTCGTCGAAGAGCTCGTTACGTGGTAGACAAGGACAGAGAGGGAATAGAAAAGGATAAAATGGCTCCGATAGTGAAAAATTATTAATTACTCAATTTTCGTAAACAATTTGTGAACTTTTATAATTTCATTGCAAAGCTGGAACTTCAGGCTGCATTCCTATATAATTTTCGTAAAGAATTTAGCTCTAAATTGTTAGTTATTAATTTTTATTTAATGGCGTCTATGTTTTCGTAACGGCGACCATCACGATCTTTCGTGAAAATATTTAATACTCAACGAAACTAGAAGCAAAATGTGATCAAAAGTTATATGAGAAGATTCGCAAGAACATTGTTTTTCTAATGAGTGCATAAAGTTTCATAAATTAATTGCGTAAAGAAAAGTAATTAGTGAAAAACCAATGGGTCTTCGACAACAATTCAAACACTCCTTAAAATAATAATTAATAATTAACTAATTAGGGACAAATTTATATCGAAAAATATATGAGAAAGTTCGTGAAGGATCTGGTTTTACGATGGTATTAAAAAAGTTCATGAATTAATCACAGATATTGAGTAATTAGTGAATTATCCACTGCCGATTTAGTATACTGATATCAGTGCCATCTGTGCTCTCGTTGCGTAACTTCAGCTTCGAGTCTAAAATCGTAGGTGGCTCTGATGTCAGTTTACTAACTCTGGTTATGTGTTCCGAATATATTTTAATAAATCAAATCGGCAATGGAAAATTCACTAATTACTCAATATCCGTGAATAATTTAAGAACTTTTATAACTGCATCGTAAAGGCAGATCCTATAAGAACTTTCCAATATATTTTTCGATAGAAACTTCTGCCCAATTAATTAATTATTAATAATTGTTCTGCGCAGTGTTTGAATTGTTGTCGAAGACGCCATTGGTTTTTCATTAATTACTATCCCTTACGCAATTAATTTATGAAACTTTATGCACTCATTAGAAAAGCAATGTTCTTGCGAATCTTCTCATATAACTTTTGATCACATTTTGCTTCTAGTTTCGTTCAGTATTAAATATTTTCACGGAAGATCGTGATGGTCGCCTTTAAGAAATCATAGACGCCATTAAATAAAAATTAATAACTAACAATTTAGAGCTAAATTATTTACGAGAATTATATAGGAAGTCAGCCTGATGTTCCAGCTTTGCAATGAAATTATAAAAGTTCACAAATTGTTTACGGAAATTGAGTAATAAATAGTTTTTCACTGCCGGAGCCATTTTATCCTTTTCTATTCTCTCTCTGTCCTTGTCTGCCACGTGACGAGCTCTTCGACGACCTTCTTGCCTATTCTATATTCCTATTGCTTTCTTGATTTTTGAGCCAAATCATAGATGGCGCTGAGCGTAGACGGTAAAATTATTATTTATTCGGCAGTAGAAAATTAATAAATTTCCAAGCTTTTCTAATTAATTTATGAACATTTATAGCTGCACAGCAAAGTTGGAATTATAGGCAACATTCTTATACAATGTTTAATTTAATAATTAATACTTACACGAGCGACAGTTTTGTATCTTCTGTAGTAAATAAGATTGCTGTAGAAAAGTATTTTTCTTGCATAATATTCTTATTATTTTGTAATAAATATATACTAACATAAGAAAGCGTAAAAATAATTTTTTTATTAAGAAATTTTATTTATAATTGTGTATTTACAATGTTTTCATAGGCGAAAAATAAATACAAAACAAAAAATATATTTAAAAAAATTATGAAAACTATGGACGGGAATCGAACCCCGTCCACCAGTATACCGATTCTCGATCGCCCCAGTTACGCTACAACTTAACTCGAAACACATTGGAAATAAATATTTAAATAACAATATCATAAAACTTTAATCGCAAATATCTTAAAAACTATTTAGTAATTGCGACTATAATAATATATCTTCTTAAACTGCATGACGATATCTACAATGCTGCAAAGTTTCAACTAAATCGGTGACCCGAAGGACTTGCACACTCCTTGTAAATAAGGGAAGGTAAGTAAACAAGGTAAGTATAAGGTAAGTAAAATTATTAAAATGTTCTGCAAAGTAGAAAAAGTATTGTCCAGTGAATTGTTGAAGATGATGTAAAATCATAGAATAGGTCGGCGAACAACCTCCTATCACGTTATGTTACCCTGATACAAAGAGATAAAATCGGCTGAAAATTTCTCGCCGTGCTGCAAAAGTATTGTCCAGAGAATTCTTGGAAATGACGACATTTCTTGGAACTGACTCAACGAGCGACCTCCATTCATGTTATGTTATCCTAATACAAAATCGCAAAATCGGCCAAAAATTTCTCGCTGAAACTGCAAAAGTTTTGTCCGGAGAATTCTTGGAAATGGCGTCATTTCTTGGAATTGTCTCGACGAACCACCTCTTAGCATGTTATGTTATCCTGATACAAAGTCGCGAAATCGACTGATTCTTTTACCACGAAGCGGCAAAAGTATTTTCCAGAAACGGCAAAAGTATTGTCCAGTCGCGGCAAAAGTATTGTCCAGTCGCGGCAAAAGTATTGTCCAGAAACGGCAAAAGTATTGTCCAGTCGCGGCAGAAGTATTGTCCAGTCGCGGCAAAAATATTGTCCAAAAACGGCAAAAGTATTGTCCTTGGAATTCTTGGAAATGACGTCATTTCTCTGAACTGTCCTGGCCGTAGACCTCTTGTCATGTCATGTTATCCTGATACAAAGTCGCGAAATTGGGCGAAAATTTTACGGCGAGGTTGCAAAAGTATGGTCAGAAAATTCTTGGAAATGACGTCATTTCTTGGAACTGTCTCGGCCGTAGACCTCTTGTCATGTCATGTTATCCTGATACAAAGTCGCGAAATTGGGCGAAAATTTTACGGCGAGGTTGCAAAAGTATGGTCAGAGAATTCTTGGAAATGACGTCATTTCTTGGAACTGTCTCGGCCGTAGACCTCTTGTCATGTCATGTTACCCTGATATAAAGTCGCAAAATTGGGCGAAAAATTTACGACGATGTTGCAAAAGTATGGTCAGAGAATTCTTGGAAATGACGTCATTTCTTGGAACTGTCTCGACGGACCACCTCTTGTCATGTCATGTTATCCTGATACAAAGTCGCGAAATCGACTGATTCTTTTACCACGAAGCGGCAAAAGTATTGTCCAGAAACGGCAAAAGTATTGTCCAGTCGCGGCAAAAATATTGTCCAAAAACGGCAAAAGTATTGTGCATGGAATTCTTGGAAATGACGTCATTTCTCTGAACTGTCTTGGCCGTAGACCTCTTGTCATGTCATGTTATCCTGATACAAAGTCGCGAAATTGAGCGAAAATTTTACGGCGAGGTTGCAAAAGTATGGTCCGAGAATTCTTGGAAATGATGTCATTTCTTGGAACTGTCTAGGCCGTAGACCTCTTGTCATGTCATGTTATCCTGATACAAAGTCGCGAAATTGGGCGAAAATTTTACGGCGAGGTTGCAAAAGTATGGTCAGAAAATTCTTGGAAATGACGTCATTTCTTGGAACTGTCTCGGCCGTAGACCTCTTGTCATGTCATGTTATCCTGATACAAAGTCGCGAAATTGGGCGAAAATTTTACGGCGAGGTTGCAAAAGTATGGTCCGAGAATTCTTGGAAATGACGTCATTTCTTGGAACTGTCTCGGCCGTAGACCTCTTGCCATGTCATGTTATCCTGATACAAAGTCGCGAAAATGGCGAGAAATATTATTCACAAGCTGCAAAAGTATTGTCCAAGAATTCTTGGAAATGACGTTATTTCTCGGAACTGACGCGGCGAGCGACCTCCTGTCACATCATGTTCTCCTGATACAAAATCGAGAATTGGCAGAAGTTTTGACCGAAGAATTCAAGGAAATTATGTCTATTTTTGAAACGCCGTAAAATTCAAACCACGAGACCTACGCCCACGCAATTTACACACATGACAGATATGCACCTGAGGACTAAATCTCATTCAACGCGCAATCGATTCAGCTATCATCGAAAAATGTTAACTTTGGCCACTCTCGTGCGTCCTCTTTTTATGTTATGTTCGCCTAATGCAAAATCGTAGAATTGGCAGAAGGTTTCGTGCCAACACTGCGAAATTTGTTGGCGTAAAATTGTTGAAATTCTGTCAATGTGAGACCTCCTATAATGTTATATTCGCCTAATATAAAATCGCAAAACT
The DNA here is from genome assembly GCF_001483705.2 of Eufriesea mexicana. Taxonomy (NCBI): domain Eukaryota; kingdom Metazoa; phylum Arthropoda; class Insecta; order Hymenoptera; family Apidae; genus Eufriesea; species Eufriesea mexicana. Next base: position 693,974 of record NW_016908719.1, on the reverse strand, counting down.
GGCAGAAGGTTTCGTGCCAAGACTGCGAAATTTGTTGGCGCAAAATTGTTGGAATTCTGTCAATGTGAGAGCTCCTATAAGGTTATGTTCGCCTAATACAAAATCGCAAAATTAGCAGAAAGTTCTATACTAATGCTGCGAAAATTGTAGGCACAAAATTTTTGAAAAATGATTCTGCAGTAAAAAATCGCAAGTCAAGGAGTTTCGGTAAATAATTTATGAATTTTTATAATTGCACCGCAAAGCTGAAACTACAGGCAAAATTTTGATACCATTTTCGTGCATAATTTGATGCTAATTAATTTGTTATTAATAATTATTTAACGGTGTACGTGATTTCGTTACGACAATCAGCATGATTGCTCGTTGAAATATATAATTCTGAAGAAAACTAAAATTGAAATGTGAACAAAAATTATATGTAAATATACCGAAGAATATTGGTTTAATAATGTATGCATGTAATTTATAAATTAATTGCGTAAAAGGAAGTAATTAATCACAAACCATTAGTACCTTCAAACACTCTTAGTATATTATAATAGTATATTCAAATACTCCGTGCAATAATTATTAATAACAAACTAATTAACAACAAATTGTGTATGAAAATAGTATAAGAATGTTGCCTGTAATTTTACGTTTGCGATCCAACTATAAAAGTTCATAAATTAATTATCGTAGCTTGGTGATTTGTGATTTCTTACTACTGAAGCTACTCTGTCCTTTTCTAACCACGATCTGTCCTTGTCTATCACGCGACGTGTCTTCGTCGACCTCCGCGCTCATACTGTGGGTCCGGTTAGCTAACACGACTTCCCAGTCAAAATTTATAGACGACGCTTATCGAAAGTCTTTCTCATTGACTTTCCTAGCGCCAATGAGAAACACTTGCGATCAACGCCATCTGTAATTATTTTCTAACACGACTTCCCAGTCAAAATTTATAGACGACGCTTATCGAAAGTCTTTCTCATTGGCTTTCCTAGCGCCAATGAGAAACACTTGCGATCAACGCCATCTGTAATTATTAACTTGAAGCTCGAGGAAGAAAGAAGCTTCGAGTTAAAACCCACAGATGGCGTTGATTGCAAGTCTTTCTTATTGGCTATCCTAGAGCCAATCGACGATTTGCCCTACCCTTAGAAAAGGATACAGAAAATGATTGGCCAATAGGATTGACTTGAAAGGAAAATCATCGAATTACTCAATTTCTGTGAAAAATTTGTGAACTTTTATAATTGCATCGTAAAGAGGCATTCCTTAAGAATTTTCTTATATTATTTTCGATATAAATTTCTCGTGAATTAATTAATTATTAATAATTATTGGACGGAGTGTTCGAACCGTTGTCGAAGATCCCTGTAGTTTGTCATTAATAACTATCTTTTAAACAACTAATTTATGAATAACATTCACGCATTATAAAAACAATATCCTTAACAATATTCCAATATAATTTTTGTTCACATTTTACTTCTAGTGTTGTTCGGAATTAAATATTTCAACGAGCAATCATACCGATCGTTGTAACGAAATCACGTACGCTGGCAAATAATTATTAATAACAAGCTAATTAGTGATAAATTATTACCGAAAATTGCATGAGAATGTTGTTCCAAATTCCAGCTTTGCGGTGCAGCTATAAAAGTTCATAAAATAATCGTAAAAAATTGATAACCTGTGATTTTTCACCGCCGCGTCGTCTCCATCCTTTTCTAACCACTTGCTGTCCTTTTCTGCCAAGTGACTGGGTTTCAACGACCTCCACGTGCATTCTGTATTCCTGTTACTTTCTCGAGCTTTGAGTTAAAAATTACAGATGGTGCTGATAGCAAGTCTTTATCATTGTCGGTAATAGGAACAATCAAGAAGAATTGCGATCAGTACCATCTATTATGATTAGTTAGAAACTCGTAACAGGTAACGGGAACTTAGCTAACAGGAGCATAGAATGAGCAAAGAGCTATCCGACAATCTCTATGAGTTTCCAGTTGAAACTTATAGATGGTGCTGATTGAAGTCGATTGAATTTTCATTGCAATTTTAATCTGCAATATCCATCAAGCAATTCTCGTAGAATTTACTTTATTGAATACGAATTCGTAATCGAAATTGTTCCATCACCCTTGGTCTTCGAAAATTGGGAGTTCTTCTAAAAACGTCCATTTCCTTCCTCTTCTCTTACTTCCCGTTCCTACAATACATATACGTATCATGAAAATTTATCATATGTAGGTACGAATGCATTTATTATTAACAACGCTGTTTTCACAAAATAAATTTACAATAAAAGGGAAAAAAATAAATAAATCATTGACTATTACACGAAGTTATAACGTATTCGTATTAAAATATTCCTATACATTACAAAAACTTTGGAGATTATTATACTGATTGTTAATAACAAATTGTTTACAGCGTAAATTTATAATAAACGTGGAAAAATTAATAACTTTCTAGTTATTCCACGTATCTACAATGTTAACGTATGTGAAAATGTACCTATAAATTACAAAAAGTGTATAATTTAATACACTGATTGTTAATAACAAATTAAAATTGTTAATAACAAATTGTTCGCAACGTATATTCATAATAACAACGAAAAAATTAATAAATTACCGATAATTATTCGAATTTATGACGCATTTATGTTGAAATGTATATATCTTTTTTAAAAGTTTATAAATTATTACACCTATTGTTAATAACAAATTAATATTGTTACTAACAAATTGCTTACAGCGTGTATCTATAATAGCAATAAAAAAATTAATAAATTATTAGTTATAATAGCGGAAAAATAATAATTAATAAATCCAGGGAACTTACAAAATTTTCGATCGGGGTGGACGACTCGGTCGATCGGAGGCTATATAAAGGGCGACGCGACGCAGCATCAGTCATTTGTCGGTTCGACTTCGGAAGTGTAACATCTAAATTTTCGTTGTGCGCGAAGAGTAGGGATTCCAAGTGAGGGTGGGGCTGGCCCCCCACCCTCACCCCTCCTCATTAAATAATTTACTAATTATTTTTATTTTGTTTTCAGGTATTAATTTTTTTTTCAGCTTTTAATTATTTTTTCTCTTTTCAGATGTTATTTATTCCATTCTATATATTTCTATTTAACAATTCGAATATTTCGTATAATATTTGAATGTTTCGTCTTTGGTTTATTTATGTCACATCGTTGGGTTGTTCCTTCCACTTGGTCAACCTTCATGGTTTCTATTCCTTCCTTCTTTATTTTGTTTCGTCTTACTAATCCGTTTCATTTCAAGTTTGTATATCTTGTTTTCCGGTTTTAATTAATTTTTACTTTACAGATTTCAATTTTATTTGACAATTCGAATGTTTCGTCGTTCGGTTCTTTATGTCTCATCGTTGGGTTGTTCATGTCTCATGGTTAGGTTCTTAGTATCTCATCGTTGGGTTTTTCGCTTCATTTAGTTGATATTTATGGTTTATATTTGTTTATACTGTTTCATTGTATTGTACTAATCATTTACTAATCTGTTTCTTTTCAGCTTTTCAGCTTTTCAGATTTTTGCGTGCGTTTAGACCTAAGTAGTTGTAAGCAGTTATAAGATAGATACTTAGACTAAGTATCATGTGCGCGCTGTCTGTACGAAGGTAAACCACCTAACTTGGAGCGAAATATACAAATTCCCCTTTCGTTTACCAAACAGAACATAATTGTTCTCGCGATGGTCGTGATTGTTCTTAAGTGTCGACTAGCCTACGCGACGTACTCTCGTGTACTCGACAACTTCGCGCCTCGTAAGTCATTCTCACGGCTCGTCTCCAAAACTCATATGTGCCACTGTCAATCTCGTCATGCATCGGGGTCTTTGGTGGCTCTCGGACTGGTGAGGCATCTGGGGCAACACGAGGGTCCGTCGACCTTAGTCGTCCTGGGTGCCAATCCGTGCACACGACCGGGGGATGGGCCCTGCAGTCGGAATCATTGCAAGAGCGTGCCTGCCTGCCCCTCTAGCACTTGGTGGCTATGTGGTTATGTTTGCATAGAGCCGGGGTATGGAGCATGCGCGTGATTCCGACTGTTAGGCCTCGCATAGGACCCTCGGATTGTTTCTGGGTGTTCCACTGGTTCGTTGGCTGCCTCAGGTCATCGAGTAAGCCATGGCGAGGTCGGCAGTGGCAAGGTGGGTTAGGCCCGATCGGGAGGGTGCCGAGGCACGAAGTTGCTCTTGTACACGAGAGTACATCTCGTAGGCTAGTCGGTCATTCGAATAATCGCGAACTCCCTTTTGTAAGACACGAAATATAACAAAGTGTCAGTAGCTTCGCTTTAACTTCCTTCGCTCCAAGTTAGGCTAGGCTATCTTTGATACAGGTAGCGCCAGTAGGATGCGCCACTAGGGCGCATGTCGGGTCTCGATGCGTAGCCACCTCCTCGTGGTGAGACCTGGTAATTGGTATCGTTTTCCAAAGAGAAATCTTTGACACACGATACCAAGCTAAGAGCTACGCACAAAGTTTAAGCTATATCCTATCCGTTGTAAATTTTCAAAGTTCCGTTTGAACTTTGATAACAAAGATTCGTTTTCAGGGAAGCAAGTTCCACGAGAATTATCCGATCTACATCACGGATAAAAATACAAGTCTCGCGATGTTACCTACTGAAAGAATAAACTCTAACGTTTCAAATAAATAAATATTCAATGCACTAGCTTTTGATTATACTACAGTTTATTTAATACCTGATATAATTTTAACTTTACATTTCCATCTTCAGCACTACGTACACAACGTTGTATCCCCACGGCGGTCAACAGACGACTGACGACTGACGACTAAGCCATCCTTCGCCTTGAGCCGCGCCACGACATCGGCACGCACATAAACAAAACACACCAGCTCGCATACATATACAAATGTATTATAATATCCAATCCCTACGAATTCCACGTCCGTAATTCGCCAAATTGACCACTCCTTAACCTTTCCCCAAACCATCCCCCACATCGTTCTCGACGTCGTTCGAATTTCCACATTACCTTTCTGCCACGCAAACAAACGACCGATGCAACGACGGACGAGCGGAACCCGTGTAGCAGAAAATCACGTGTACCGTGTACATGGAACACGCGAGGGACAGCAAACGCGAACACGGAAACTGTGGAACTCGAAACGGAAATACGGGAATACGTTTCCATACGTTTGCCGGGCGCATCGCGAGGGCGAAGTTTCCCTTTGAGGCCGGACGGAGCTCGCGGAACGGTGCTCGAAACTGGTAGATTTTTTCCGGCCCTCGACAGGTGGCGAAGCGGCGCGCGGCTGATTAGTGACCCAATTACCTAATGTAACGAGCACAGCGGGACATTGGCGCGCTGCAGCTAGACACTTGACCGGCAGCCGATTAAAAATGCAGCCGGGTCGGTTCCCTGGGCTGTCTCTCTTTGAAACGCAGCGCGAACCGCGCGACAGCGGGCCAAATGAAAGTACAACTTAATTATTTTCGCATTAGCTGTAAGTAACCGCGGTATCCGACGCGGCACAAAGGGCTCGGGCGTCGTCGTCGAACGAAATTCCGGCCGGAGCTTTTAGCGGCCATCGGATTAATCCGCTCCGGGGCCGATATTTTCCCGAAAAACGATCAGCGCGACGCGCGACGCCGCGACGGGTGGCGCGAAGCGAAGGAACCAAGGACGAAGAAGCGAGGGGACTCGCGAAGAAGGAGCATTGTGTAACTCACTTTTCGAGTAATAAACGCCCGCAGCGGCGCAAGTTTCGCGGCGAGTGCCGCCTTCAGAATTTGCCGCGGTTAACTTTCGGCGAGCTGAAATAATTGCGTTCGCTTGTTCGAACGGCAAACGTTGCCCGCGCCGCGGAAATAATTCGATGAACGCGAGAGAAAGAGGGAGAGAGGGCGGATCGCGTCTCGAGGAGAACCGCGAGGGATGCGACCCTCCGCGAGAGCGAAAGCTATAACGATGTTAAACGTTATGTTAAGTGCCACGGTTCTTAATAGCGTATCAGAGTTGAACATCGGGGAGCGAAGAGTCGAAGGTATCGCGGATAGATCGGATATATCCGGAAACTCGATCTCGAGTGAGGGAATTAAACTCGTTGGCCGGCGTTGTCGGTGACGACGAGTCGCGAGTCCGCGCAGACTTCGGCATTGTCCCTCTGCTCTCGCGCGTAACGGAGCCTCGTTAAAATTGATCGACGTTGCGAACGGTTTAATCGAGATAAATTCCAGATTCGGTTCGTTATAAATCCGACTCTCGCGGAAAAGGGGGAGTGACGCGAGGATGGCGCGATCGGTCAAGTTCTTCTGCGAGTGACACGCGAAATCGCTATAGGATTAGAAACTTTGGGCGGTTATTACACCGTTTTGCTCTCGACCGTAAGAAGCTAACGCTTGGGCACAGGTCGAAAGGATGATTTACGAGGGTGCCCCGTACCCCCGAGTAGACGGCACGGGTGGAGGAACGCGAGGGAAATCTGGAGCGTTATCGCGAACGATCGTCGAAGGATTAAAAATCGGTGAAACGCTCGCGGTGACAGCCGGAGCCTCTCGAGTGAATAGCACGAGCGAGAAGAAGCGTCTGCCAGGAGGGAACAAAGAATCGCGGAAGAAGGGTGTCCGGAAAAGCGAGAAGAGAACCGCGAGGGTCGGATGGAAGGGAAGACAGACGCGGCAGGGAGCGGGAGAAAATTTAATAACAATTTCTCAAAATGAGAATTAGCCGCTTTCAAGCGTCGTGCGGCTGCGAAGGCGGGCTCCTGCCAGGCTTTCCCCCTTGGCGTCTATCCTCGGCGTCTATCCTCGTCGACTACCCTCGCCGCGGCGGTCCGGCCTGCATTTTATTTAATATTAGCCCTGTTACCGGGTTAAATTGTCGGGCGGTAGAGAGCCGGGGCCCTGGAATTTGCATCTTAATCGGACCCTATTACGGTAACGTCGTTGCAACGGTTCGAGTTCAGGCTGCCAGTGGCCGGCGTCACGCCTAACCACTCGACGAAACACGTAACCAGCTCGCGCGGCCGCTGCAAATCCGAAAGCGGTTTTGACGCAGCCCCGCTGGTCGAACCGTTGCGTCGTTGATCGGCTCGCACCGGATAATCGAACCGATTCACTCGCGTGAATACGCCCACCTGATTGACTCCCATTGTTGCCGATCATTCATCGCTTCCGCCACCAATTGCGTCCGCCCTCTCGAAACTTTCCTACCCTCTCGCGCGATCCACGGCTTCCTCTACCAGCGTCCGATTCTTTCCTCGCTTCCCGTTCCGGTCTCGTTGTCTCCGTTCCGTTCCACCATTTTCGACATATCCCAATACCGATATCGCTCTACGCTTTTTCGTTTTTCCTAGCTTTTCCTAGCTTTTCCTAGCTCTTCCTAGCTCTACCTAGCTTTTCCTGCCCTCGCGGTCTCGCCGCGAGGACGAGGTCTCGATGCGCGGTGCATGCTTGCCATACTCGCGACGAATCGCGATTCGATTTTCGTGCGTCGAATTTAGAGCGAGATAAAGCACGAGGTTCCGAGAAATTCGTGGAATTCGATTTTGGCGAATGGAGTTGGAGGAGAGCTAAATGGAATTTTTGGGCTTCAATAGGATGCATAGATCGAGGATTAAGTGGGGCGCTTTATGAGCAAAATTTTTCGTAACCGACGATTGTGCCCGCCCTGACGCCTCCCCCGATTCCGCCAATTTCTAACAGAGGTTTTATCGAAAAATATATAAAATCGCGTTGTTTAATATCTCGCTATTTATTAATATCGATTTAGAAGCTCGCCGGCAGATGTTGCTTTAATCGAAACAAAATCTATTTCCCTATTCGCGATAACCGGTCTGAATTTTTATTAATTTCTCGTTCAATTTATTTAGCAAACTGGCAACACACACGAGCCCGGTAATTGCTCGGATTCCAGAGTTCACCGTGATATTAAACGTTTATTCCATCAAACGTGCAAACAAAAATTTATTTAAGGCTGCAATCTCGTTGTCACTGATAACGCTCCGTGCTCGGCTGCTCGGATCAATTTTTTCAAATTTTCCGTGTTACACGTCCGATCGCGTTACACGTATCGGACACGCTTAATTATCCGCCCCCGCGCAATACGCGTCGCTCCTCGAATTAACCGCGAATCTGTTCTTGGTCCGCGCGAGCGCTCGAGAATCGATAAAGTAACCGGCGAAAAGATACCATCTCCTTAAACGAATCGCGCCCTCGGAGCAGCCCGAAATCCGCGTGCCGCAGCCGTAAAAGTCGCACTTTGCGCTGAAATACCCTCTCCCGTTTCGACGCGACGACGCCGTTTCACCGAAACTCCTGGGTTCCAGACCTCTTTCCCGCGAATTACCTAATTACGTCGTCAACGATTCCGCACGAATGCCCTTCATTCAAGAGCGAATCCTCGCGCCAAGTCTGAAGCTACGAGTCTCCTTCAACGACCAAGTCGAGGAACGAGACGGCTGGAGGCTGTAGTACCAGCGCGTCGACAACCACGAGCGTGTCGCATATCCGCGCGAGCACGATTACGTTGGAAAGAAGACAAATTAGCGGCGAGATCGAGGACACCACGCACGCGTGATCACGAGGGTGCTCGCGTGCGCGTACGTGCGCGAGAAATCCTCGCCAGAATTACACCGCTTCCGCGTAATTGCCCGGTAGGCGTCGCGTTGAATGTTAAAAAGAATCAGATCGGTGGTCGCCGCGTTTCATTTCTTCCGGCCATTTGCATGGCGAGCCAGAGGGGGGTTATACTCTGTCGGATTATTCGCGAATCTTTCCGCGTGCACGCGAGAGTTTCGCGTCCGGATCCGCGGGAAATCGATCACTGGGGGTAGCACGGGACGAGCCACTCTGTGTCCGGAATGGGGTAGATTATTCTTGTTTACAGGCCGCCAGTGCTTTTACCTAGAGCTCGCCGAGTGAATTACCGTTGACGCGAGTAACGATGCAGCCGCCTTCCGGAAGTATCGAAGATTTTTCAAGATCACCGACTCGTTTGCAAATGGCTCCGCTCAGAGGCAGAGCTTCCCTTAAAATTTACGGACCACGTTTTTGCGAGCAATCCCGAATTACCCGATTATTTGTCCGACCCGATCTTACCGAAGACCTGTTGAAGTACTCGATGCCCTCGATTCGTAATTCGCCTCGCTTCCAGCCTTACTCCCAAGACCAAGTTTGCATCTGGACGATCCTCGAGAACGATAGTCGTTAGGAAACTGGCTGGAAATGTTTCTACCTTTTCTACGGCTCTCCGCCTCGACTTTGGCAAACTCGGTGCAAGATAAATTCTATTTAAGTAGAAAGTACGCGAGTGCAGAGACTAGCAAGACCAACTGCGAGGAAACGCTAGTCGATAGGTCGAGCGGACAGACGTTATGTTCCACCTTGTCGAAGAACGGCTTCGCGAGTGTCCTCCATCTTGGGATTATGGAACGAATTAATCGACCGAGAGATCCGGAACCCGCTAAATTCGAAGAGGGGGGAAGAAAAGGGGTACGATTTCTGGAAACCGAGCTTTGAAAATGACAGTATTTCGGAGTCATCTTCGGCATAGGACGCTAAGAAAGAAATTCCCAACGCTCCCTAGCGTGAAATTAACCCTTTGGCCTACAACCACAGGGGTACATCGGTCGGGTCAAAACTGACTATCACGAGCCTGACCCGTGGTACGTTGATGTGCGATTGGTACAACTTAAGACAAGTTTGCCGAGCCGTGGAACGTTCTGTTTACGTTTTGGGACTAATTAAATCGTAAGACAAGGGGTTAACGAGTCTATCCGGATTCGACGGAATTCGTCGAGGTTTTACTGTTCGTCGTAGCAGGTTGCAAAGGAAACCGTGCACTCTTGCACTCGCGAGGACTACTCGCGCGATTCCGTGAGTCTAAGTATTAAGCAAGCAAGCTTGTTCCCAACCGTTTCACCCGGCAGGCATTCGTATCGGGGAATTCTCTTGCGGAAAAGTCCCCTTTGGCCAGCCAGCAGTATTCAGTGATGCAGGTATTCGAGAGCACGGCAGACGGGAGGATAGGAAATTCCAAAGCTCGTCCCGGCTTCGTTCTTTTAACGCGTCGCGTGGGATCGCGCGTCTGTGAAATCGCGAAAGGAATTCCGAATTATCGCGTGTCTAGGCGAATCCCTTTTCGCCCTTCCTACAGTGAATCATTCCAACTTATGCCTGTAATCGATCGCTAAATTTCACCGATCCGCCCACGCAGCGGGCGACGAAGAGATCGCTTTGATCGTGGTACAGGGGTCCCGAGAGTAGCGGAAAAATGAGATTTTTCCACGGAAAATTCGGGGAAAAAATTAGTTGCAACCCTCCAGCGAATATCGCTCGGTCGCGTAGGATGCAGCTAGGTACCCCGGATCGAGCTCGCGACGCGTGAAATTTTTACGATTGCCAATTTATAGATTCGCGCGATTCGTTTAATTTATGCACTCGCCGGGAACGAAAACGCGAGTCGTTTTCGAGCCATTAATTTCGCGGCTAGAACTACGAAGCGTGTCTCCGTTATTTCGTTTGAATCGAGCAATTAATCGCGATAACCTCGCTAATGAATCCGGTAAACGAACTTCGACTTGCATAAATCACCCGATGCGACTTACTCCATCGCCGAGCGAATTTTCCACCGGGTATACAGTAACGATACCAAAGGCGGCTGGATCAGGGGACCGATTTCCATCGAGTCTATTTATCCGTCAAACCGGCGAAAAGGTTAACGCTTCGAATATCAATTTAGCCCAGAATCGCTGGAAACTCGACGAGGCTACTTCGCAAGCCGAAGTTTTCAAAGGCTAATGGCTCGCGACTTCAACGGGGTCTGATTGACAACTGATTGCTAACCGACTGACTAACAAACTGACCACCCAACTTGCCAAGGAATCACGACCCGCCTTTGCCAGTGCCCTTAGCACGACTTTCCTAGTATCGAGACGAGGCTGCCTGGTCGTGGTGGTCGAAACTTTGCAACAATACCGAGCTTCTCGCAGCTTCCGACTCCCCGGCTGGATACATCGATTACGAACGACCATTAAACGAAGAATTTTTGTTCCCCGAGAAATTTCCAGATCCGCGAATACTACACGGGCTCGTGAACCCGTGGAAGCACCTTCGTTTCCGGTAAATGGAAGGAGCGGAGAAATTCTGCGAACCTTACCTCCGTGCCAGTGGATTCCGGCCACGGCCAACTTTACCGCGATTTCATCGTAATTAATTCTTAAAGCGGTAATTAAATCGCGTCCGGGAGAAGAAGCACGAGTGCATCGAAGGGAAAAAATGTTGGGACGGCAGGTGGCGCGGGAAGGAAACTCGACGTGTTCGATCGAGGACGTTAGCTCGAACGAAGCAATCCAATTAACCGCGATATGTCGGTCAGATATCGTAAGGTGAATCCAATCGGTGGCATATAATATAACAGCCGACGCGACGCCGCGATACACGTAACGGCCGCATGCGGTAACGAACAATGTCTCGGAGGGCCACGTTGTCTCATTAATCAGGGCAATCTCCCGGCACAATATTGAAAATTCCATTGTACAGCCGTGCGGCGCCGCGCAGCCTCGCTCGACGACGCGACGCGATTTCAAGTATTCGCAAAAGGAGCAACCGGATATCCCTCGTCTCTGGCCTTTTCGTGCCACCAGAGAGGCACTCGCATACCCCAACACACGCACGCGATCGCGTCTACGCACCGCCGTGTGCCGTCTGCCTTTGTCCGTCCCTCTTCTTATCCCCGACGCCTTTATCCTCCGCGTCCCTTTCGTCCGTCTTCGAAACCTGTCTCGGCGGCCACCTTTCGCCCACCTTTCACCCGCCTTTTACCCACCTTTTACTCGCCTTTTACCCGCCTTTTACCCGCCTTTCGCCTGCCTTCCACTCGCTCGTCGTTCATAATGGGTCACTTGCAACGACGTAATTGCTCTCAATTTATATCGGCAGCGTGGAAAGCTCGGCCGAGGTACAGGTGCAGGCGACCAGGCCCTGATAATCGCTTAAACGCGACTCAAAGATCGATTAAACGCCGCGCCGACCCGCCTTTCGTTTCGCGAGCGAAACAACCACGACGACGACGACGACGACTCGGAGGAATCGGCCAGTCCGCCGAGATTCAATTTGTCAACGACCGCTGCCGGCGAATGGCCATTAATTACGGCGTAATGCGACTGGAATGGATCGCAACGAGTGCAGTATTGTTTTTAGAAAGGTAATATTCCGGTAATTATTCGAGGCACGGGACGATTTGCTCTTTGAACCCCGACGATCGGACTGGCGCGAGTGCTCGGGAGTTTTCTTCTTGCGTCGCCGAGCTACGCGTAATAACTGTAATACGGTGAGTAATCGTAATAACATTGACCCGAATTACCAGCCGTCTGCGGTAATTCTAGCTTTTGCAACGGTATTACGGATCGCTCGCTTAAGTTCCTCGATGATCTCGCGATGTTACAAAGCAATTGCGAACTCGGTAGAGCAATTACAGGATTTGCGACAATGTCCTCGGAGCTGGCTCGAAATGCCGCGACGTTCCGAAAGCTTGTAAAACGACACGCAACGCGCCGTGCAAAGCTTATGTCATTCGTTCCGCTCCAATTATGAAAAGCGCGGTGCATTTGCACGTCACGAAGGAGGAAAACGGCGGCGGGCACCTCACGGCTCCGTGCCATCGGAAACGTACACCGTATCCGTAATTCCGAGCTCTGACGTGCACAGAGACGTCGGTGATATTTCCATGGCGGAGAAGCAGAGGAGAAGTATACGCTAAACGCGTGTTATGCAAATTTTTCGACCCATTAAACGTCCGTTCCGCCGACGCCCTTGCCATTTCGGATCTCTCCATTAGTTACGGGGGCCTCGAATGGCGTCCGCGACGCGCGAGCACGTCCGATAACGCGGCCATTACGCTTCCTCGTAATATTTCCTCGCGTGCTATCGTTGCATCGCGCCGATAATCGGACACGACCACGAGACGTTCCGAATTTTCCGACATTTCGGTGACCGTCTTCGCGCGTCGAATTATACGACCCGAAATATCGTCCGCGAAAATTGAATCGAACGTTTACCATCGTTCGTCGAGTCGAATCTAAACTTTACGGATGATACGAAACAATTCGCAAACCGTGAAACTGCGTCTAGAAAACTGTGTCCTCTAATTAAGAATTTCGAAAGCGACCTGCATCTCCGTGCCCCGACCTACATTTCCAATCCTGGGCAATTTTTTCTAACTAAATAGCTCGCCAGGTTGCGTCTTTGGTGCTCTCGCAAACGCTACCTAGATTTAACGGAAGACCGTGCAGCGATACACGTGCATTAATAGATCCTATCGCGTACCTCTTCCGCGACCGGATTAAACGGATCGGCCATTTTTGGTAACGAAGGATTAATCGCCTCGCACGGATCTAACAAATTCCCCCGTAATTCTCGGGGAGAACGCCGCGGCGAAAAAAGGAACGCTAGCATCCCCAACCCCCCGCGCTGTCCCCCCGTTTTCTCCTTTTATTTCTTTCGTTCGCCGTTTTTCCACGGCGGATAAAATCGTTGGGCGAATTTGCGAATGGCGGAAGGAAGAAACGATGATCGTTCCGGCCTCTTTCAACGGGACGAGTATGCCCGCCTTTGGATGCACGACGAACCAACGCAGCCAGCCAGCCAGCCAGCCAGCCAGCCAGCCAGCCGCAGGATCGTTCTCTTGAAACAATTGAGCCTCTCTTAATTTATCACCACGCCAGAATGCAACGAATTCCATGGGAAATAAATTATCGTAGACGGTCGGGGCCGGGAATTCGGGAAGGCAAGTAATTCACCGACGAATTTGTTCTGCCGCTACCCCTGAACCCCGCCCGGAAGGCTCACGGGGTTACCGGGCGCGCGAAGAAAGTAGCGTCGAGTCCGAGATTTATGCCCTCGCGCGTCATTTTCGATACTCGCTAAACATGCTCCTCGTTCCTTGTTCTCGCGGTACTATATCTAGAATCTACGTAAGAAGATCAGGAAGATCGGCAGGTGAACGAGTTGTAGTGAAAACTAAATACTGAAATAAACTGTAAATAAAATGTGGGGGCATTTTGTCCCCTCCCCTGCATTTTGTTTTCGCCCGTTTGATAAACGTCTATACAGTTTTCCCACCGTTTCCACAAAGTGCAATTACTCTTAACAAGAGTAAATAGTAACCCCGCAGCGACGCAGCTCTAAAGGTAATTCGCGATTTCGGACAACGAGAAGCGTTCGATAACGAATAACGACGATGCATAATAAATATCGAGGATGTTGGTAGAGTTCGGAAAAAGGGAATCCGGGTCAAGAGGATGAGCATAAAGTATCATAAAGGTAATCGCGAGTTAAGCTAATTACATCGAGGTATAATGTAATTCCTAATTGCAAAATGTACCTTGTTACGCTTTATCGGCTCCTTTCTCAGCTTTTCCCGATGCTTCGCGTGCTTTCCTTCAAAAACTGTACGATTCCCGGTCGCGTTTGATCGTTCGAAATGGCGCCGCGTTAAATCGCGTTATTATCCAGCACGATCGCGCGGAAATCGGAGAAAGTGGGCGAAAGCTGGATCCTTTTATCCTTTTTCCACGAGTTCGACGAGTATCTGGGTTAGAAGGTAACCCCGCTTTGTCCATAGGTGACGATGATATCGGACACGTTCGCGGGAAGCGTGAAATTCGCACGGAGTAGCGGAGAAAAATGAAACATTCATGGGACAAAACACGCTCTACGCCAATTGAACCGACTTTTCGCCCGCAAACCAGCCGAATTTAAAAATGTCACAAGCCGCAGCGAGCAAAAAGGGAACTCGCGCTAACGTCCGCGTTTTCATCTACGGCCAATTATCCTTTCGCAAAAACGTAAAAGCGGAGCTTCCGCGCGACGATTTTCATCGGCTCGGACGGGGAATGAAAAAAAAAATCACGCCGCGGGAGAAATTTTCGCGAGAACAACGAGTCGCCGGGAAATTCACGTTGGTCCCGGGCAAAGATCAAACGTTATCGACCAGCCATCCAGTCGGCGAATCGAGTCCCTTAAGCCTGACCGGCGAAGCGACAAGATCTACGGTATTACAGCTGATCCGCTTATCATTGCTCGATCTCCCTTCTTTCGTGCGTTCCCCGGCTTCGTTTCCGACTGCTCCATCCCCTTCGCACTTGCGCCCCTTTATTCCTATTTGTTCCCCCGTTCGTGACGCGCGCGGGGGGCGAGCACGGCACCGGAGCAATGCACGAGAGACTGACGGGCAAAGAGTGGACCGGGTGACGGGACGCGGGTCGAGGGGCGCAAGGGGCGAAAGGGGTGAAAGGGGAGAAAGAGACTCGCCTCTCGGCCGTAAAAGGTTTATTGGAAAAATGAAATGACGTCGGGCAATCACGACGCATCGCTACGATATAAGGATTTTATCCTTTCAATAAAGTGCGCGCGCGCACGCGGTGTCAAAGGCGTGAGCGAGAGGGTAGGACGAAAGAGAGAGAAGACAGAACGGCGTCGAGTGAAGGAATTACTCGTAACTTTCGTAATATGTAATATCGCGTCTTACCGTGTAAGAGTTGTCGCGCGAGCGAATGAAAATCGTGTAATATCGTTAAAGTTTATGCATTGTACCGGCAAGGATGGCGCGCGATTGCACGCTGCGCTCCGCTTCCCGCCTTTTCATCCCCGCAACGAGCGAAGCAGCTCGAAAGGCCGCTCTACAATCACGAACGAAATATCAAAGTTCGTCGTAGCTCTGCGAGGCACGCAGTTTAGTCGTACGGGGGGATTCTTTCGAGCGATAGTGCTCGCGAGGAGTTAATATAAACGCGTCGCGGATATAAAGCGTATATCCGTGTATTCGATGCTCGGGAAGAGAAAACGAAACGTTGCGAGGTCGGTAAATTCGTAGGGTAAATTGAAGCATCGATTAGGGGTAGCGTTAAGCGCGTTAAAAATTTGTCGCGTGGAGCGTAATCTCCGTTAATCTCTCGTCTCGTTACGGGGAAAAAAGCGTAATTAGATGGGACGATACGGGCGGTAATTTCACCGTGACGGAGTATCGCGTATACACGCTTGATTTGCAATCGCGTCGCTTCGACAAACCCCGTTCGATCGCGTCGCTATCGGCGCGTAATAACGCAAGACGTCGCTCGGAGGCCTGCCGGTGGTGTTGGAACAAGGCGACGCGACGGTGACGCGTCAAAATCGCGGAAACTGTTGTCAACGCGACGGTCCCTGTCGACGTTCCCGATGACACGTAATTTCTGAGGCCGATTTCCGTGCGCCTGTAATTGAATGTAATAAGCACACGACCGGTCCCGATGCCTGGCGCGATATCGTAACGGGGCCGACGCGCGCGTATATCGGGCAAATACGTAGCGTATTTAGCCGCGGCGGTCTGTGTTACGTGCACACCGATTCCGCGGCAAGTAATCGATGGTCCTACACGGTGCGTGACGATTCAATTACGAACCGACGACGCAGACTTGCCGGAATTAACCGTGGATAAAGCCGAATCGAATTGTCACGATCGAGTGTCACGAACAGGTAACCGAAACAGGCTTACCTGCGCACAAAGCCGGGGGGCACGGGCCGAAGGGGGCCCGTGACAGGCCTGACAAGGGTATAAATATCTCGCGTGCAAATCCGGCGTGCCGTAAATCTTTAAGTGCCCCCGGCCGGAGAGAAAATGGCGCGGGCCCCAAAGAAAAGGCGAGTACGGACGGTGGGCAGATTTATCGAATATAACGCGGTGTGTAACATCGGGAACGGAACGCATTTGTTTCGCCATGGAGGCCGACACACGCGCGCGCGCGCGAGCGGGATAAATACGTTCTCGAGGATTTATTTTGCGTGGATATCCATCGATTTCGAAATTATACGACTCACGGATACACCCCCGTGTGGCGCGCGTGCATGCTACCAAGCGGGATCGGGAATAAATTGCCAGGTTCCGCGACTCGGTTCCCCGTGTTTCGTTTCGTTTCGACCGTGACGCACCGACCGACCCCCGCGTCGTAATTTCTCGCCATACCATTATACGTTTTATCGCTTATGGCGCGACAGTTTCGCCAAGATCGAAACGTTTTCCGCGCGACCACGCGACCAAACGATCGCGGAAAGAGTCGCGACGCGAGACCTTTGTCTCCCGAAAGCGCGAGATCCTTTATCGCAGTTTTATTATATCGTTGCAACGGCGATTAAAGGCTCGGCAACGAAACGGGGCTTTTCGCGACGGTGGTCGGAAATTTCGCAGCGATCGATGTTTACGCTGCTTTAAATACCAACTGGAACGAAACTCGCGAGCGCAAAGAGAAAACGGGAAGATCGAACGGAACCGTTGGACCGTCGAATCGTTCTTTGTCGTCGAATCGCCCGCAACGGACGCGGAAGATTTCGAAATAAAGAGTTTATCGGTGGACCGCGGATTGTTTCCGAAATTTCAATCGTACTTTCCGACCGTCCGTATATACGCGTTTCGTCGTATCGCGACCGCGGGGATTGCATCGTGTTTCCAACTTCTCCGATTCCGAACGGCCGTGGTAAATGAAAAAGGGGAAAAGGAACGCGCTCCCTTTACGTGTATCCTTCGCCGGAACCAGTTCCGATCGGCATCCAGCGTATCTCCTGTCCCATAATTTCCAATGCGTTCTCTAACCTACTTATTAAATGCCACGAATGCACGTGCCGCCGACCCGATCTTCCCGTAACTTTCTCCGTCCTGACTTTTATACCTTCCCGACTGCAATTCCGCCTGTAACTTTTAAATTAGAATAACCATCGTTCACCGACTAACGCGCAACTTTTTCCCCAATGTCGCGAGATAAATACGAGAATAAACATGCAGCGGCAGAGCGTCGGAAATGGACGATGAAAATATCGCGTTATACGTACACGCTCGCGATTCTCCAACTCTATTCCTTCTCGTCGGTACACGGATATCTATCGAATGGCGAATAATTTTTACGTAAACCACGATTAAACCGTGCAACGACGGAAACTATCGAATTCGTCGAAGCTGATCGCCGCGTGTTACTCGTATCGCGAAAGCCCGCGGTGAAACGTTAATTTCCCTATATTTTCTAGCAGCTACTCGAGCATTCTGATATATCGGATACCATTAATCAACGATAGCCAGTCGTTAAGCCGGTCGTTTACTTATTTCAAATTAAACGCGCAAAATGGAAAATCGATTCTTAAACGATCAACCGCAGGGACTGCGAGCCCGCTCCGTCGAGCCAAGACGAGCTAGCGTGTACCCGGCTGGTAGCAGGATTTTACCGAATAATTCAGTGCTGCATTGGCCAGTGCACAATTAACGCGAGCTCGCGAGCTCGCTCGCAATCGAGACCGATACGCGCGACTACTTTGCGGTATAACTGCACCTCGCTCCACGGCTATTTATCCTAGTTTATGTTAGCCATACTATACGCGGAAATAAACAATCCGTTATGCGATTCGATACACCAATATTTGATGGCACGCCGATAGAACAATGCAGTCAGCGGCGGGTAACAGGCGATATGACATTTGCGAAAACGCGTTTCGTTTCTTGTAATTCACCGGTCGCCTGTTCGCCAATCGCGGGGAAACAATCGATGATCACGGGACAGAGGAATAGAGTGAGAGCTATACAGGGATGCTAGACGGATTTTCGCGTGCACAGAGTCGGTCATAGAGAGCGATTGTCGATGGAGCACGGTACTCTGCGACGATAAAAGGACGATAATACGGGGAAAGCGTTGTATAACAGTTTTGACGAGCTTCCGACAGCAACTTTGTATTTTCGATGGCTCGCCATGCCGCTACTTCGATTACCCGAAACGCTCTTGCATACCGATAATGCGATGTAACTTTGTTGGCGTGTTTGAAATGGCAGTTAATCGAACGCTGTTTCGTTACAAGGCTCGTTGCATTGCTCGCGGTATTCCGATACGTTGTTCGGGTGAACGTGCAACGTAGTCTGGGTGCTAACCCGGTTAGCATCGCGAACGAAAGATTCGTTGCGCGAAACCTAACCAATAACGAGAGCTTATCTCTTTGGGGCACGCTGGGGTTCAAAGCGCGTAGCGACCAAGTTCTCACCCTCGCCAACAGATGCATTTGAGGACTTGCGAGAAAGTCCTCGGTGAAGACTCGACTTCCCTTAAGTAGAAGTTCCTATGCCACCTAAGTATCCCTGGTCTAAGACAGAGTCTGATAGAAGAAAGCCTTACCGATGAGTCCATTAGCAGGCCCGGGACGAAATGCATCCCTTCCTCTTCCTGCCGTCCTTCTACCTGCTACCCTATCGATAGCGACGACAACCACGGGGATATCACCAGGTCAGCATCATAGGGCACACCGAAGGAACAAAGAGAATCTCAAATAAATATATAAACTCCCGTTTAGGGGAGGGGATCCCCACAAGTGTCTCACCTTTTCGAAGCATCGTAATGCATGGTGCGACGAATAAAGAAATTGGTTATTCGTTTTGTCGGTCGCGGGTGGCCTTAAAATATTATAATATTCGCAACGTCCAGAGCGTCCATTATGGTTATTTCGTATCGAAAAGGAGCGAGGAAAAATGAGCAAAAATTTCGGTGTAGAAGGAAAGCGGTTGAAAATTCCGGTGGAAAATAATTCGTTAGGAAGGCGAGGACAAAGGCAACAGCCCGTCTCGATCCTCGGTTAAACCGATCACCCTATCGACTAGGTCCAATTTCCATCCCCGTAGACGTACATCGTTATCAGGATCACCGGTGGAAACACTGGCGAAACAAAAGCGTATTTTCGTAACAGCGTTTCACCGTGCCGGCAAATAAGCTGTCAAATAAAACTCAAATACCCGATACGACGGCCGCCGATCGCAGGCCGGAGCTGCATAAAGGAGATCGAAAACTCCCTCGACACTTCCGGGCCCTGTGTTCACTCTAAACGCCAACTCGCAGCGTGCTTTCGCGGCCGAATTTGCAAGGATTCGTCGCAGGAATTTCATCGCGCGTGCTCGCGACCCTCGACCCGGTGAAACTAGACCAGCTTTCGTCGAAACTTCCTTTCGCGAACCGTCTCGGTCGCGATCGATTCGATTTCCCGCCTGGTTCGCGAAGCGTTACACGCGAACCTACGGACGTGGGTGGACGCGCGCTGGCTCGTCCTTTAAAACCCCCTTTCCATTTGACGGCCCCGCGTTGCTTTAATTAAATTCCCGTCGATCTCGCGCGTTCCTCGCGCGGCCAAGTCGGAATTCTCATTCTCCGCGAGAGCGGGGAAAAAACGGCGACCAGAAAGGTCGGAGGAGACGGAGAAAGTCGGAGGAAGGCTGGTCGGAAACGTGGTACAGAGGTACTCGCGATGGGAAAATGTACGTGCACGATGGCGAGACTGTGTGGGTAATCGGACACGTATATCGACGATCGCTCGACCTCGATTAAAAGCACATGCCGGCGATTAAAGGCTCGCGGGGGGTAAGATACAAGCGTAAGTACGGTCAACGTGGGATAAGGATTTCCGTGCCGGGGGATGTTATCGACGTTCCGGGGGTGCGGGGACGAGAGACGCCTGGCGCGACCTGGAATTCTGCAATTTTCGCGAGCGTCGCGTTAAATCGGTCCTGGAGTTTGCGAGTGCGTTTAACATTGGCGAATCGAACCCTCGCGTCGAGGGTACGCGTCGTCGCGGGTTTTCGCGGGGAAACTTTTTCAGCCCCGACGGCGAGGAATCGAGGGGCGGGTGATGAACGAAGGAAAGCGAGAGAGGAGCGAAGGAACAGCTTGTCGACGAGAGAACGGCACCGCTCAAATATCGCAATATCCGGTCATATCTGATCGAAGTTTCTATTTTCCCAAAGTCGCGCTCCATCAAAGTTTCGTGGAGCGTAGATCGCGAGGAACGGGGGGTGGCGGGTTGCAGGGAAGTTTGTAGGTCATCGGTGTAATAGACCGAACGAAGATAGGAGGTCGGTAGAGAAGCGGAAGAAAGGAAAAGAATCGGTGCGGAGCGTGACTGTAAATTAGAATCGCCGTGCCATAAAGCAGAGGAGACAGGGGTGGCAATGGCGCGGCCAAGGGTTGATACAGAAACGTCTCTGACCGAAGAGAAGAGAAGAGAAGAGAAGAGAAGAGAAGAGAAGAGACGAAGCGAGTGGTGGCGAGGCGAGGCGAGGCGAAGAGGTGGTCGTCTGGCGGCGAGGAGGGCGGACAGGGGGTTGGGCTCTTCTAACGGCACAGATTGTTAGTGGACATTCAGAACTTCCCACTCGTGACTATTGCTTCCCCTTCGAAGTTTTCCCGATGTTTTCGAGCCGGCGTCGCGATGGGAACCACCTCGAACCGCTTTCTTCCCTTCCCACTGACATATAGCCGCCTTCCTCTTCGACCCGCGCCGCCGATCGCGTTATCGAATCGCAGCTCGTGTACCCCCTATCGATTTCCGCGATTCCTCCATGTTCCATTTAGCCCTGGGAACTTTGACTTTTCGTTTATTTGGACTCGCAATTAGTCGATCGCTCGTCTGTAAATAATTCCCCTTTCTCTCGTAGAAGACCTCGGCGAGTCGTACGAATCTCGATCCCGTCGATTATTATTCCTAGCTCGATCCCCTTTTTACCCGACCCGGTCAACGCGTAATCCAACCCTTCACGCGGGGCAATTAGTCATCCGGTTGGTTCCTTTCTCATCCCCTGTCCGCTGTTTCTTTATACAAATTCCCGAATCTGTGAAAAAGTTATTAATTATACGAGAACGTCTTCCAATTTTCCACCCTACTTCGCCGTTAAAGCAGCGAAGAACGCCGAGATTCGTCCAATTAAAAGTTGTACAATTTTGAACAGCGCCCGCGACAGCGTCTGATTTTTTACCCACCGTACCCTTCTTCGCTACGAATTTTTCATTAAAATCTGCGCGACAACTCGGACCGAACGTATCGATAACGCGTTCCAGCGAGTCAATAGAACATAACAAATTCGATTAAACACGCAACTGCGTCGCACAGTTTCGAGGAAAAATATCGTTGGACCGACCGGCAGGGGACTCGACGTCGAATATCCGTCACGGTATTATTTCGCCAAACTTTCCCCGTATAATTTTGCAAATTCGTACGATCGTCCCGGGGTCACGGTGTTATTAAATTTCGCGTTCACGAGGCGAAATTAGACGCAACTCCGCGGGAAAGTATACGTAATGAAGCGGTTCGGCGAAAATCGGGGGACGATGAGACACCGACGCGCATACCCGGGCGGAAAGCACGCTCGGCGAACGGTTAATTCCAGCGTAGATAAAGCAGAATCATCCAATTACAGACGCTGCTCGGGCAACGTCGTCGGGCGGCATGGTCGATTTCTAAATCAGAAAGTAGAAATACAGGCGAGGAAAGGAGAAGGCAGGCAGGCAGGCAGGCAGGCAAGCAGGCAGGAAGGAAGGAAGGAAGGATGGATGGAAAGGCGAAGGAGAACCGGGCGGAAAAGAGTTGGAGGGCGGCTAATGCCGAAATTAAAGCCAATGAACCGATTCGCAGGGGGAATGAAAACACGTTCGAAAGGGTCGCTTCGCTGTTGAAAAGTTTCGGTGATCTTTTAATTAAAGTCGAATCGATGCCGGCGATCCTCCACGGTGAGGATCACCGTACAATCGGGGGTATCGGGGGTGAAACAGGCGTACGTTTCGTACGTCGAGGACGGATGTAAAAGTCCCTACCCTCCGGCTGGATTACTGTTCCTTTTGCGTCGTTTAACGAAATCAAAAGCAGATACGCGATCCACGCGATGGTAGCTCGCTACCGATTCGTTCCAATTTCGATTGCTCCTCCGAACGAGACCTCTGGATAACGGGGGAAAAATTTCCGAGATACAGAGAGAGTATCGTTCTAATTGAACGTTATTAAAACACATCCGACAGCGGGGAAAGTTGGCGCAAAGCATACAGAGGAATAAAATTGGCGCATGCGCGCGCGCGTCCTCGAGGCGTACAAAGAGGATCGCGCGGTCGAAAGCGATCGGGGTGCGCGACGGCGAAACGAGATAAGCAAACGGCCGAGAAAAAGAAGACGAAATTAGCGTGGACCAAGCAAAGGGGGTGAAAGCAAAGAGTGCCGGCAGCGAATATTAACCCGGTGCACGCGATATTAATGTACCCGAATGGCGAGCGAAATAGGAAACGCATCAAAGAGAGCCCCTATAAATGCGCTCGACGCGATCGAAATCAAAGCAGCGGGTCGAAGGGCGGAAAATCGCAACATAATAAAGCGTATCGGTGGAAAACTGGATGGCGCACGAGGGTAATTGATTGCAACGAAAGCCGGGAAAACGGTGTGGCGCGCTGCAACCAATTAAATATTTCCTACGGCGAAATAGCCGAGAGAATCGTCGAAGGCTTGCACGCTCGAAAGGTCAAAAGTCGTTGGCTGATCGATCCCAATTAACTTCCCATAAAAGATTCCCTCGAATCTTAAGGATTCCCGCGGCCTGCTCGCCGAGTCGGGCTGCCATCGAATGAACTTCGTTACTAAGTCATCTCATTATTGCGGATTTCATCGATCGTCGTCGCGACGCCGTGCGCCGAGGCGCGATCGGCCACGCAGTAGAACTAGCGACATCCACGCCATCTTCCCCTCTGCGAAGGATACAAGTTACACGCAGGTGTGCACGCGACCGTTTTCCAAAGAGGGAACCGTGGAGAGACACGTGGACCGAAAAAGGGATACCCGAGCACGTTATGCAAATCTTCGCGAGGGGTAGTAAAACGGAGACGCAAAGACCCGTTTGGTCCCTTATTCTTACGACCGGTAACTCTCGTAAATTCGCCCCTGTCCTCTATCAACGAGACCCATGCCTCTTACACCGCGTTTTCCTCCGTGTCTGTTTTACGCGACCCATTGTCAACCGGTTTTACCGTTTAACCCCTGACCTTACCTCGCTCTTCCACCCTTATCTCCCTCCACCGCGTTGCTCGCCACGGGGACGCTGTCCTCGACGTCTCGAATATTGCGTTAGACGTGGATCGCGGTCACGAGGGTAGGAACGATGTCGAAGATAGGAAATTTCCTCCTCGCCTCGCTTAATCTATCGTTTATTATCTCTCTCGACTAGTTATTCGAAAGAGATACGAGGAAATTTCGTTCGACCTTTGCCCAGCCAATGGATAAATCGGCGCGACGGCTTAAAATCGCGCGCAAACATACGATTGATACATCGACGATACGTTAACCGGAAAACGATCGGGGTCCCGGAAGTACGCGACATTCGATTATCGTATTACTCGAATTCCCAACTAAATCCATTAATGTTCGCGTTAATTAATTTATACTTCCGCCGCGGTTTAAGCTTTTAATAATTTATCCGATGCTGATTCACGACGATAATGCGCGTTTGGTAACGTATGGGGCGGCCCACGCACCCCGTTCGTGCCAGCCCAGCGCCCATGCCCCTCGATATCCTCCCCTGGGCCTTCGTAATTTTCATCGGGATTTTCCTAGCGCAAACATTTAAGTAACCTAATCGATGAAACTGACGCCGGTGGCGAGAGAGCCAGGGGGATAATGCGAGCTTTAAATCGGTCGTCGCGGAAACCTTTCGAAAAATCCCGCTGTACCGTTAAATCGAAGAACGACGGGAACGGTGGAGCAACAAGGTTTCTCGTCATCGGTGGATTACCGCGATCGCGAGCAAATTCTTCTAACGTTACGTAAATACGAATCGATCCTGGGATAATTGGACCGTGCGCAGCTGCTTTCTAACGAGAGGAATGCAACAAAAAAAAAAGGGGGGGAAAAAAAAATGGTAACGCGCGATGAAAATGCCAGCGCGATTCGTTCGACGGGGCAAAATTTTCTCGACGATATATCTTTCGCGAACGCTCGAAAGCGTTTTTCTAATTGAATCGCACGACCCCGCTACATAAATTGTTTCGCGTGCGCGGTCGTGACGAAACGTGAATATTTTACGAAGTACCGGAGGCTTCAAAAAATTAGTAGAACGCGCCCGTTCAAATATTTAAATATTCCACAGCAACTGTCAATAACGTATTTATTCTGTAATATTTACGGTTTTCCTGTTGCGTCCTTATACACCGACGTGTACGCGTGTGCTTCGATCTCCGCTTTCCGACCAATTACAAATATCTCTCTTCGAAAAATATCGGATTCTCGACTCTTGGCTTTCACTCGAATAATTACGCCGTTATCGAGAATCCTTGCCCCCCGCTCTGTCCTTCACCTTTTCCGCCGCTTAAAGATCCGTTTCAAGGTACACGCGTCGTCCAATTAAACCGACCCGCGTATCAAACCTACTCACCGACAACCTTTCCAATTACCGCTCCTCCGATTCCGTACCCTTTGCGAGAACATTCGCGTATCCGGCACCGAACCTTCGATATTACCTTCGACGTGGTTGAAAAAAAAAAATACGAGAACAGCGTTTAAACTCGCTCGCGGGTTCCGCTCGGAGCTGGTAGCCGCGATTCGCAAACTAATTACCGCGTCCACTCGCGTCCGCCGATTACCGTTAAACCCGAAAGAAGCTCAAAGCGACGTCTCGACGAGCGGACCCGTGGTACGTGTGTACGGGGCAGAGGTGGGAAACTCGAAATTGCTGGAAATTTCGCAGCCGCTTTGACGAACGAACGTTGCCTTCCGCGGAAGAGGACGCGTGCAACCGTGCGTGCCAACGTGTCCGAACGTCGATGCAATTAGGAAACAACCGCGTTGGCGGGCAGCCACCCGCTCCGCTAGATAATTGCTTTCCTCTTACCTCGTTGTCTCGATTGCCGCTCAAACGACATCCGCGAACTGCTAATTGGCACCGCGCGTATTCCCTGCCGATCTTTCCCTGTCCTTCTGCCCGACGCTTCTTCCTCCTTTTGTGCCGCCACGCTGGCCTGCACGCGCGGCGGATTAACGAGAACGACCGGACCCCGGACCACCGACGCGACCAATAGACGAGCAAGAACGGGGTAGTTCCGGAAAGGGTACGCGATCGTCTGATCGATTGACTCGTCGACCAGCAACGATCCAAGCGATTTCACCCGTGACCACGCGTCACCGATTCTCCCTTCGAGAAAATAATCCACTTCCCCTTTCTTCGTCGTTCCCCCCTTCTCTGCTCCTCCACCCTCTCTCCCGTTAGGGACGCTACGACAACTGTAACGAGTCGAGACCGGATACGGCGAACTACGGATACGCGAAGAGGTTTCCATCCGGTTCTTTCTGCCACAACCACGCGAGTAAATTGAAAATTACGCTGGAAGCGAGCTTCCGAAGACGACTCATGCAAACGCTCCACTCTTCCCTTTGCGCTCTCCCTTTTCCTCGAGTGCGCTACCCTTATCCGACCACACCCCGGCTACGGCCCGATAGCTTTTTCACGGCAAACACGTTTCGCCATTACCGCGGACAAAGGAACGGCGCGCCGGAGGCCGACGGAATTGCTGTTTTTACCCTGCGCTACGCACGGATGTAACGGCGGGGTGGTTGAGTCCATTAAAAACCAGTTCTCATCGGGACGATTAGTTTCGAAAATTACTCCCTTTCGATGATAAACCTACTCCTCTCTGCATTAACCCATATTTTCCACGACAGGGATGGTACGTTCTTCAATCGCGCGCGGTGCTGTTTCTCGCTGGAAAAATCCGCGTCGCTGCTGCAAATACGCGCGCGCGTGCCCCGCGAGTCGTCGATGAACGGTCCATTAGCTCGATCGAAAATGACCATTTGCCTGGACGTTACATAAAACATAATACGTTTCCGCGCGTTCGCGGAGCGGAACGCCGTCACACGTCCAGGCGGTGTACACGCGAGAGCGGACACGATGTACCGTGTAGCTATAAATATCCAGCCTAAATATTTGCGCATCAATATCGCCGCTGGTATTTATTAGCCCCGTAAAATGGAGGCAGACCGGGGTGGGATTTTACGTCGGGTTGGAAACGCGGGGCCTCGGAGGTTACGGTCGAATGCGCGCGGCCGGTGCAGCAGCCGGGAGAGCTATGGGAGATTCGCGGTAAGAGGAAAAGTAAGAAGTAGCCCAGCCAGGCGGTGCGCTCTCGGTGCAAGACGGGCCGCGATAAAGGAATTTATGTCCACGCGAGATTTACGTCCCCTTATGCTTTTACAAGATACGCGCGGGAGGATACGCTCGCGTTACCGACCCCGGCACCGCACGATACCGCTGTGCCGGTATGTATGCAGCTGTACGTGAGCTGCTACCTCGGCTGCTGGTCGGCCGATGGTCACCGATGTCGGGGTGGAAAGCCGAGGAAAATACGAGAACAGGGGAGCGCGGGGAAGCGAGAAAAAAGGGGAGAGAAAGCGGAAAAGACGTAGCAGACCGGGGCGGACCCGCAGGGAAGCGAGCCGGGAAGGCGGAAGGAATGCGGTGATGGGGAAAAAACGCGGTGGAAGATCGAGCACGAGGACGAAGATAAAGAGAGAGAGAGAGAGTAATGCAGGGTGAACCCGCGGCGAATGATAGTCGAAGACACAGAGAGAGAGAGAGACACACACACCCACAGAGTGAGAAGGTGGAAAAGGTCGTGGAAGAGGATAAAGGTGGAGATCTATAGGGGCGGAAGGCGGTGGCAGGAAATGGTATTTCGAAAGTATCCGCGGTCGGTGAGAAAACCGTGCGATTTCCAAAGGAGCGACTGCAATTTTTTCGTATAAATTTCAAAAGGATTACGCCTACGGCGGGCAGGGACGGCGAACGCGTACGGATCCCTAGACCGAGGGTAGGTATAAAGGCGTTCGGAGGAGAGGCGAAAGAATAATTCGAGTCCGAGACAGGGCGATAGTTCCGCGTTATCGTACGTACGGTCACCTTTGCATAAGCCTGCTTTACGCTTTTATCGGAGACAATCTCGAGAAGGTTCGGCCTCTTTTTATAGAAGCATCGGCCGCGATTCACCTGCTGCGCGCTGTGTGTCTCTCCAAAGCCCTTCTTCGCCGAGCCGTGTGCAGCCCTTTCGAGAGACGCCGACGAGAACGCGCCAACCCTTAACCGAGTTTACTTCCATCCGAGAACACTTCCGCGCCACCCTACCGCCCCTTTCTTTCCCGCCACTTCGCGCGAGCTATTCTCCCTCGATTTTCCTCGAGCGCCGTTCGCCCCTCGCGATCGGCTCTCCGCGTTTACCCCTCGCGATTACCCGCGAATTCGATCCAATTCCAAGACTCACGCGCGCGTAAACGCTGTTTAATTTCAACGGTGAAATCGACGAGACGGACGCGTCCGTCTATTCTTCCTACGGACCCGCGATCGAAACGCAAACGCGATAAAGCACTCGGCGGTAAAAACGAAGGGTCGGATTACGGCGTGGAAGTTGAGCGGGTGGGAGTAGCGACGAGGATTCCATCCGTCTGGATATTCGCGAAGCACTTAAACGGTAGTTGCGTAGTCTCGGGAGCGAGTATTCGCGCGAAACTCGAAGCGAGCGTCGCTCCGGGGATCGCGATCGATGAGGAGAAACGAAATATTTCTCGTGGGAGCAGTCGCGTCTCGGCTGAACGTGCGGGATAGACAGGGACGCGAAAGGAGGAGGAAGCCGTAGGACTGCTCAAAGCGCAGGAAGTCTTTGATAAGCAACAGCTACGAGGAAAGGAAGAGGAAAACGGTCGATTGCGCGGCGCGCGATAAAAGAGAGCGGCCACTCGGTTGAATGCGGCCAAAGTTAGCGGAACGCCGCGAAAAAGCGAGGAGAGGAGAGGAGAAGCGGCGAGAGGATCGCGAGAAGTTGCACCGCAACGGAACAACGCGATGCTCGCGAGCGGCGTGTAACGCGGAGCAGCCGGAACGAGCAAACGAAAAGAAAGCTCTCACGGGTAAGCTTCGTTAAGCGGATGCCAGGGGGTTGGTGTTATAGGTGGATGCCGAGACCGGGGGTGAAGAGAGCACCGAAGTAGCGCGATGCGATGGCAAGTAGGTGAGAGAGAGAGAGAGAGAGAGAGAGAGAGAGACATGCCCTACCCCTAAGAAGAAGGACCGAGAAGAACGAGAAAGGGAGCGGAGAGAATGACGCGAGAGAGGTGTAGAGCTAGCGTGAGAGAGAAAGAGAGAGAGAGAGAGAGAGAGAGAAAGGGAGAGAGAAGAAGGAAGGGCGAAGGGGCTGGCATAAACTGTCCCCTTTGTGCGGGAAATTGCGTTTTAATTCCCGCATTCAGGGTTCCCCGGTACCAGCCGGCAGCGCTCGTATACACGCCATACACGACTCTCGTGCATTTTACATGGTCACCACCTGCCGGCACATTGCGCCGCGCTGTGTGTAAAGAGCCGTCGGGAGAGCATGATGGCCACGGCTCGAAAGAGTCGCTTATCAACGGTCAGAAACCTCTTTTGGACTTTCACCGCGTCGATTTGCTAGTCATGGCCAATTGGCCGGACAATGAGCATTACGAGGGAAAGTACGATTCCGCGTTTCGCGTAATTAACGGTGGACGCTGTTAAATAACCGCTCGTCGGACGAGCCAACAACCCGAGAAAGTCGGCAATTCGAGCGGAATAGTAAAAGCTCCGGACGGCGGACAGAGCGAGATGGTTGCTACCAGTACGCAAATGCGGTTTTCCTTTCGAGAAGAACGTTGCGTTCGGAGGAGTAGAGTCTATCGCACGCACGCCCTCGTTTCGCGAGTGCCTCGAGAAAGGGATCGGCGAGAAAATTTCCCGCCATCGTGACTCGAGCCCGAGCTTTTGTTCCCCTCTGATTAAGGGTGAGACCGTGGCACGTCCGATCTCGCGACGAAGATCCTTCGACGAGAAGGGTGGTTGGAAAAATTTATCGACGCGTTCGAGCTAAACGGGCCCCTCTCGGTGGACGTGGACGAGAGCTCGTTTATTAGTAATCGTGCAAATCTTTCGAGAGCACTCGGCGAGAGGGTCAACCGGGCAGAAACCGTAGTGCGACCTGGGGAGGGGAAAGAAAAGCGAGAAAGAGAGGGCTAAACGGAAGGACAGAACTGAACAAACCGTAGATAAGGGTGGCCGGTGATTGCCCCATAAAATATGTATGCTACGAGCGTCGACCTTTTTCTTTTCTTCCACCCGCCCCCGCCAGCCCCCTTCGCGCGCGCCAAACCACCTCGAATTTTCTTCCTTTTTATACGGGGCACGGACGTCTTCGATCCCCGGAGCTACGAGACGCGCCCGCGGTGTCGAGACATCGCGGATTTATGCGACACTACGCACATGCGATACCGTGCATACCTTATACGGGGTGTCTCGCGTGATTCGAATTACTATTCGGGGATCCGCGCTGGAAAATTATCGGTGAAATCGACGAATTCCTTTGCTCGAGGGGGAACGACGGCACGACGGCGACGCGTAACGGCGGCGATGAAAATTTGCGGAGAGGTAACGTGACAGAAATGAAGATAAAACGCGAAAGAAGGAGAAAAGCATAACTCAACGAGACGCGTATATACCGACTACGTTAGGACACATTTCTCAAGCCGTACGACGTCACGCGACATTTTTCCGCGACTGTTCGCGCACTCGTCCCCCGCCGGCGAAAATATCGTTCGCGTCGACGAGGAATTTTTACTCGCACGAAAAAAGCGTTCGAGTTACAATGCTATTCGTCCTTTTCACCAGCCACGCGAAATCTTCCATGTAATATGCAAGGCTCTTTCGTACCATGAATTTTAACAAGAACGTACTCCATGAATCTTAATATATTCATGGAGAATCTTTCCGAAGGAAATTAGCGAGACACCCTGTACGCGTACCCACCACCGTCGCGGCCTCTTCTCGCGCGCTGCGTCCCACAACCCCCTCGCGTACGACTGTTTGTTTCCGCCTGTCGAACTTTCGACCTTTCCACCACCCCTCCGTACCTTCTTTTTTCCCCCCGCTTCCCTCCCCGTGCATACTTTGTCATCGCATATCGGCCCCATGACGCTCTTTGCCAGAAGGGCTCTAAAGGGAGAAGACCCGCACCGATGCCAATATTCCCTCGTCGATGAAAACAGAAACTCGATGGAACCCCGTGGCTGGCAATCTCTCGCCTCCCTTTGCACATGCAAATTCGGATATGCGTCTTCGAGAGTCTGTCTCCCGCGACGACGGATAGGTGTCGTCGGATGTGGAAAAATATTTTCGCCTCGCGGAATCGCGTTTTACCCTCTTCCGTTCCTCTCACCCCCGTTATACACACGCGTGTACTTCCTATCCTGCCCCGGATGACGAATCGAAATTGCGGCGCGGCGCGGTTTCTTACGTACGGCGAACGCATACACGCCCGCGTGACGGATGTTCGCGGCGCGTCGCGAATTAACGAGCGGAATTCCTTCGACGGGGAAAATCGCGACGAAAAGGTCAACCGGACGATTTACCGCGAAACGCGAAATTCCGAACGAGTGGTTCGCGAGAATCACGATCCGAATGTGCCACGCGCATACGGAATGTACGTACCGTAATAACGCTCGTTAATTTCTTCTTAACGAGTCGCACACGCGTACGTTCCTACGTCTCCTCGCTCCTTCGTTCTCCAACGTGCACCAACAACGCGATCGTTTCTGGTTATTTATCCCTCTTTTCGCCACGTCCAATGGCGCGGAAGACGAATCGAGTACGCGTGGCCCCGCACGCGGAATGTCGAGCAAGGATAGTTAAAACGTTCGCGCCTCGTCGAGGTTCGAGGAGCGTTGCGACCGACATAGCGGAGCGCATCGCGAGTAATGAGAACGCGCCTCGATTTTCGAAAAAATACCGTGGAAACGAAGTTAGAGAGACGCCCCGTTGGATCAGCGAGTTGTTTCGGACACGCGGAATGAAATAAAGTCCGCACGAACAACGGGCACTCGAGAATAGAACGCGCGAAAGTTCGATTTTCGTTCCGGAGGGAACATTTTCGATCAAATCGGACTCTGGTTCCTTCGAATGGCGCACGAATTCATCGGGAGAATTTTCAGAAGCGGAAGGCGAGCATCTGAAATTGAAATGCACGCGAGTTTGTCGGTTTCGCGGAAAATCCATACGAAATATCGACGATGGCGAGCGGGAGAGCGGAAAAGGTGAAAAAAAGGGCGAGAACACGCATCGGCTGTGCATTATAAATTCAAGTTTGCATACCGAGTTCCGTCCATGCGATATTCCGCCATGCGCCGAACAAAATACCCGTTTTATATATATAACGAAAACAGCGGGTAAACCGTAGGAAATGGAATAAACCGGGGAACCGATACGCCAAGTCGAAACTGGTGGAGCTCGCGAGTTCGGGAGCATTCGCGAAAATGCGGTTTATTAGCCGGAACCTTTGATAGCCACACGGGGCACGTCAGACCGGTAAACGGGAGATTTTCCGTCCGCGGAATTACCGTCTAATCGTCGTTTTATCGGATTCAAAGGAAGATAAACGAGAGCTTAGTCGATGCTGGGTGGTAGAGAAAGAGCGCGAAAAATGGAGAAAAATGGGGAAAAATGGGGAAAAATTGGGAAAAAGAGCGCGAAGAAACGCGAATGGAAATGGTATCGGGAATGATAGATAAAAGAAGAAACGTGTCGCGCTGCCCTCATAATCGGTAAAAATAGCGTCACTCGGCGAAGGAACGTCAAGCGTAATCCAGATGAACTGCACCGACTCGCGTTATTTCACCGTGATGGTATCGGACGCGTCGAACTCGCGATAACGCGAATATCACGATGAATACCTTCGAGGAAATATATGCATCGAGGGGTAGAGAAAAAAGCGACGGCGAAACGAACCGACGTAACATCTTCGTTTCTAAAACAAATCGTGAAACGTGGACGCGGGGAGTATCCATGTAAATCCTCGTTACCCCCGATCTGCCGAGTCGCTCGAAGCGGATCGAGATCGATACGACTGTTCGCTTGGCGGGAACTCCGCTGCTCTCCGCGTCGGCGCGCGACGGCGAAGGCAAAGTACTCTCGGGTTGAATTTATAGCTAGACCTAAGAAACAACGCGCGCCGTCATTTGTTCCTCCGGCGGAGATCGTTATCCCGCCAGCCCGCCGCGATAATTTCGAAAAAGAACCGATGAAATATCGCCGGCCATTAATTCGAATTCCAACGGAACCCCAGCGACCGAGTAACAGGTATTCCTTTTTCACCGCGCCGCATACGTCTTTGTCCTCTTCTGCCGACGATTAGAATACGAGCCGTGTCACGCAACAGTCCACGCGGATCACGAACGCCTCTTACGGCATCCTCCAACGTTCTCGACCTCTAAACTTAAACTCCCAAGTATTCGTACGAGCACCCTCGCGAGCACGAGTGCCCCCTTTTCGCGCAGCGTTCCCGTGAAGCGGCACCCGCGCGAAAACCACCGTGACGCGTGCCCTGCCACGTCGCGCCAATCGATCCACGGAGTCATCGAACGTACGTACGCGACGCGAAGGAAAATCTCGACGCCCGCGTCGCGACGCATCGATGGTTCCTCTATCGTCGTGACCCGTGCGCGCTAAACGACCCTCATAACCGAACAGGGACTCTGGCGTCGCTTGCGTCTCTGTCCCTCAACATTCCGCCGCGTATTTCTCCCACACGTGTTTCGTCGCTTCTCCGTACAACCTCGTCCGTCACGAGGACGGAACCCTCGTCGACCCCGTGACGACTCCATTTCGCCTGGAAATACGACACCCGCGACCCAGCGCACTGCGAGGAATCTCTCCGGCTAGACGTCTCAGACGTGTTCGCGAGGGTCGAGAACCGATGACCGATAGCACGTACGAGCGTTGTTAGGTCGGGTCGACGCTGCAAAGTTACTCGGAAGTTGTCGGCGAAGCTGGAATACGGTAGTTCAGTTTCCACGTGTCACGAGGGTAGCTAGGTCTGACGAAATTGTCGATTCTCACGGTTCCAGTTCGGAGCGAGTTCGACAGTTTCGTTTCTTCGGGTTCTCTTAATTTTAGATTCGAGAAACGCATAGGCAGATGCAAACATCGGGGTACCCGCTGGAAGAGGACGTTCGCGAGTCGACTTATCAAAGGTGCCCGGCTGGAAAATAAAGGAATCGCTCCTCGGAGATTAAAATTCGTTTTAGAACGCGACACGGAGGGAAGATTCTGTTTCTCGTATTTTTCTCGAGAACTTGGTCGTAAATCAAAACTGCGGAGAATCAGTTTCAGCGGGGTCTCGTCGAGAGGGAAGACCGGCGTGAAAATAATTCTCGCTGGGCGAGTAAGATTCGCGGTCGGCGAGAACGGTTAACGGGGCTAATCGCTTAATCGCTTAATCCATCGACGTGGATCTCTTTGTGCGCGCACAATAGGTCAGGGTTGATTCGAGCAGCCGGTAACCACCGTCCGCGTGCACTTGCGTGGAATATTTCCGCGGAGCAAGCCACTCGTCCAAATCGAATTCCCGGAAACGATCGGATTCGAGTCTGGAAAGCTGTTTACAGCGACGGACGCATTTTTCTATCTCGATCCGACGTTTAACGCTCGTCGACAGATTTATCGGGAAGGGGAATATTTACGCGCTTTATATTTACCCAGGTGACCGTCAGCCGTGAGCACGCGTATAAATATCGAACTCGCGACGCTCGCGAATAATTGTCCTCGTACGAGTGTTATCTGCCGCCAATAACATCCAACTTTAATAGTACTACCCTCGAAACGACTTACAACTACCCTCCCATTGCGACAGCACTTCTGCTCCCCTGCACGTGGCTACTTACACCGGCATATCGACCGTAGGAGTTATCTTCTGACGTAATTATAACTTGCAGTTTCTAGTACTTTAGTTCACGGAGGTTAGTGCAAGGAGGAACACGAGAGCAACCCCGAAGTCTGAGAGGTCGTCGTTTGCCTGCCTCCGCTGAACGGAGATAGCGCGACAGAGCGAGACAAACGGACGAGGAGAATGGCGGATGAAGAGAGGGAGAGAGAGCGAAAGAGGAATATCGAGACGCGCGTAAATTCGTGACGAACGTGGAATGAACAGGAGCGATGAAAAAATAAAGAGGGGGCAAAGAAAATTGGCGAGAAGAAAGGCACGAGGAATGGGGGTGGAAATCGGAAGACGAAGAGAAACGGTGGAAGACGGTAGAGGGCATAGAGACGACTGTGCTTAGATGCAACTTCCTCTTTGCCAGCGTCGACTCGCTGGCTTCGAACTCCCGCAGATACGAGGCAGACGTCTGTTGTCAGTAGGTAAGCCACCGTCTTTGCCTACGGGTAACTGTGCGGGAAAACGCAAGCGAGACCGCTGTAAGACTAGATGCTCGACGGCAGAGGCATATTTCGCGATAACCATTCCGTGAAACCGCTCCGTCGAAGCAGTGTCGTCCTTCTGTGCGACTAGAAATTGCGCATAATGCGCTCCTAATTGCTGGTTGCAAGCAACGCCGCCGTGTTCTTTGAAACGCAAAGCACATTCGAGATGTCGGATATCAAATATTTAGCTCGCCCCTTTCTGCGCGAACAGCCGCGCGCCGCGAGGAAGGAACACCGACGACGTGACGATGCTCGTGAGGGAAACGCTGATATTTCCACTCGCGTTAAAAGTTTCTACTTTCGACACCCATTGAACCGTGAAACCTCTAACGCGGAAGCCACTTGCCGCACCGCGTAATCCACTGCTCGACACCGCTTCGAGCGTTGTTGACCGCTGGAAAACGGACAGCCAGCTCTTTCCGACCCCCCTCTTTTAATCTGCAATTAAAACCGAAGCTAATTTATCTCTCTCCCTCTGTCCATGTTCCCACTAACGCTACGATTTCACTGCTTTAGGTTTACAAGACACTTCGCTGGTGAAAAGATTCGCGCCATTTTGCGGTTCCCCGATTAAACGAAAATATATTCTCGATAAACTAACTTTTGTCAAAATTTTCGTCGTACCTCGCCATCGAGGAATATTTCGAAGATTCCGACAGTGAGAAAGGAAAAAAAAAAATACAGCGATGAAACACGATTACTATCGTCCGTTACGTAACGACAGAGACCGCAGAGTTACATCTCGAAAACTTGTCTGGCCAGACGCCGTCCCATTCTACTTGCCAAACCAGTTACCGCTCCGCATTCCACGTCCGGTCAATAGTACTCCTATTTTACTTACTCGACGAAACAACCTACTCGCTGCGTCTGACCAGGTGCAGTGCTGTTCTACTCGTCTCGGTGGAACGGGGTCCCTATCTCGTTTATTTGGTGGGACAGGAGAACAAACAAGAGCCCAAAATATACAGACCAATTCTGCTTCATGTCGGAAAAGATTGTTAATGTTTCGATGACCAGAATTCTGCACTCGAATAACGTCGAATTCCTCGAGGAAAGGATATAACGTTGTTAGCCTCGTGACTCCAAGTGAAAAGAAAGAGCAAAGTGAAAGGAAGGAAAACAGGAAAAATCGGAAAACGACATTTTCCGTTTCATTTTGATCGTCGAGTCGAAGAATTTATCCTTACAGACGCGTTCTCGGATTAACATCCGTCGACCTTAATTCGCGAAGATATAAGAGGATCGTTAACCAGTGACGTTTGATTTCGACGTGAATGGGGAAGAAAGGCGGAATCGAAGGGCGTCGAACGACGAGGGAAATTAGTCGACTAGAGAGGAGACTCGTGGAGCGCGACTAGGAGGAAACCGCGTAGCTATCGCGTTCAATTCGGCTTCCGGTTACTGCAACGCGAGCACGGTGTCGTCTTACAAGGCAAAATAGCCGTTCGCGTATTCGTAATTTTCGTAACACAATACGCAGCCGGCGCGAACGCTAGAACGCGAACCAACGATCTCGCCGTGTATTCGTGATTGACAAATTTCCAACGGGGGGACGGCGACACGTCTCGTATTAATCCACCGCTATCGTTTATAATATGAAGTTGTTGCGAACTTTCCGAAACAGGCTGATTAATTTAACTCGGGCTCGTGAAATTGCACCTAAAACGAGCTTTATTCGCGCATATGCCGGAACGTTCCGCGTGTACACTTCGTGACAGGGACGCATGGCTGGCCAGACCCCGCCGTTTCTACTTCCGGCTGAACGTCGCGGATTTTTTTCCCGGTAAATCCGCGACACGGCCGGATGTCCGTCAAGATTTATCGTCCCGGTGAAAGGACACGAAAGCGGTAAAAAAACAAAAATTTTTTCCCGCCACCCTGACCTTGCTTTCCCCTTTTCCTCCGACTTCCTCTCGCGAGAGAGAGAGAAGAAAGAGAGACCACGAAACGAGTTTACCGAGCCGCGCGAGGATCAACGAATCGCACGCGATACGCGATATCGCAGCGATTCGCGGTCATCGACCTTAAACGAATTTTGCAGGACGGTGAACGCGAGCTGACCAACGAGTAAACTTCTAACGGCGAAACGTAAAAATCGATGGACCTCGGCAAACATTGTAACGTCACGGATCAAGCGCAAACGCGATTATTACGATTCGATCGAGGAAAATCGAAGGGATTAATCGATAACGATCGAGCCGATCCGGGGGAAATATTAACAACGTTCCGCCGTGGCAGCTTCAATTTTAATACCTGCCCGATCATTTGTGACGTTCATCGGCCTGTGTTTGAATATTATAATGTAATTATTATGAAATTATACAATGACAGCGTAATAATCTTCGAGGGAATAATGCGAAAGCGTTTGTAATTGTCACGTCGCTTATTTGACGATTGTCCCGCCGCGGAGTAATTTGCGACAATCTCGTTAATAAATAATTAGAATTATCGTATCGTATAATACGGAATATTAATCACGGGTCGGCGTTGTTTGCCGGAATCTTGCTGAAATTCGCGCTTTGAGCGCCGCGACCGAGAGCTGCGGGGGGGAAAAAACTGGGAAACAAACAACGGGGCGGGTGAAGGGCGGAAAACGAATGATACAAAGCGTAAATAACAGCGCTGAACTTTCTAATTAATAATACCGCGAACGATTAATTATTCAGGAGCGGGCGGGGTTGGAAAAAGTTTGGAACAAACAGGCGGGCCGCTTTTTAACGCGGCTGTTATACCCGGTGGTTTGGTACAATTTCCGCGTAATTACCGAAGTAATCTCAAAACAACTCTCGTTAAAACTATCCTGCCCGAAGTGGGACGATGTCAAGTGGAAGCGAGGGTGGTTGAAGGTTTCGGGGAAACCGGTAACGAATAGTAGCCTACGAAATTATTACCCGGTATCGTTAAAATCGAAAAGCCCGGACAACGAAATTCGCCGAGAGCAGGCAAGAGGTAACCGGCGTAATCGACTTTTCCGGAAAAATCGCAGGCGTGGAAGAAAAATCCCGTGGTCGGGTTTCGCTGTTCGCGCTATGCTCGCGAC
Organism: Eufriesea mexicana; assembly: GCF_001483705.2. Taxonomy (NCBI): domain Eukaryota; kingdom Metazoa; phylum Arthropoda; class Insecta; order Hymenoptera; family Apidae; genus Eufriesea; species Eufriesea mexicana. The sequence goes on along the minus strand of NW_016908719.1, from coordinate 655,841 downwards.
GCGTTTTTCGCCCGGTTCGCCGGGTGCAACTTTGACTCGGACCGGAACGCTCCGTTCCCTTCAGGCGCGTTACCAAACTTCACCCAGATTCCACGACTGTTCACGCTGCGCGGATCCAACGCGAACGGGCTGCTCGAGCTCTTTACGAATTTACGGCCCCCCTCTGGCCGAGTTTCATCCGAATTCGCAACTCGAAACGCGACGGTCAACCGACTCGTCGCGAGATCGTTGTGTACCGGCTCAATTATGTAACGTATCGCGTTTCAGCGTATCCACTTAATTGGATTTCTTGGACAATGACGATTATGTAACTATTCCGTTACAGCCGTGCCAAATCGAACGAATGGCAGATGATCGTGGCACGGTTTGGCTCCGCTCGATGACAGCGAAATCCTTTGGCTGACGGCAAAGGGAATGCGAAACGTCGAACATCGAATTATCGAGGTAACAGCACGGCCGCGAATTTCATCGTTGATGCGACACGCATATCGAGGTTTGACGTCGGCCGAGCAACGACGAAAGCCACGGAACAAATGAAAACGTTAATTCGAAGCACCGTTGGTCGGACGATCTGCGCTTTTCAGCCAGTTCAGCAGCGATAAGAGAGCCCGCGCCAATGAAATCTAACGAGCCGCGGTTAATTTTTCTAATTTGCTACATCTCCGTTGAAAGTCCAGAATGACCGGGTTTCGCCAACGCCGACGTCCCGGAATTTCACAGTTACGTTAAACGCGTTGCGCTTCGACGAATCGAATTCGACCGACGATAAAATCGCCCGGCTGGAATTAATTATTCGTTTAAACTTACGGCTACCACCGCGTGCCCGTTTATAGATTACGCGCGTTAGAAGGTTATCGAGATGAAAGGGTAACCCGCGATTATGCTAATTCCATCGTCCCCAACGCGTGTTTCGTCGACAAAATTTCGAGCTGCCGTTAATCTAGCGCGCTAATTACCCGTTCCAGACGATAATGATCGTTTTATTCACAACGCGGGAAAAAATCTCCCCGTTAATCGTTGCTTCGTATTTTCCGCTGATTTATTCGCGTTTTCCGATTAGCCAATGCGCCGTTATTTCATCGTCACGCGATAAACGGAACCCGCGAATGAAGGATAACGATACGGAGACGTTATGGAATAACGAAGGACAAAGCGCGCGAGTTATTACGTCTAATGCCGGATAATTCGCGTCGGTTCGATCGGCCCGGTACGAGTGTTCATAATTCCGCCATCGGTCCGAAATGACGGAATGTTAGCTATCCGCTATACCGTTCGTTAGTCGATACTGTCCTCTTCTTCCGAGCCTTAAAGCGCTCTCGAAATGTTCATCGGAAAGTCCTCGACCGCCTAACCCACATGCGTCGTCGGCCATTTCCGTGCGAGGCTGCGAGATCGAGATCGCGCGGCGAAAAAATCCATCGACGTCGATAACTCTGGGAATTTTCAAACGGCGCGTTATACCCTTACAATGACGAAAAAGGAAGACACTTTTCCACGCGTAGCAACGTCAAGGACTCCGAAGTCAACGGGGGCCTGGTTTACGTCTTTAAGATCACCCCCCCATGACTCGTGGACGCGCGGACCAAAAAGTACAGATAGTCGGAACATTTTTCAAGAGCGATACGATATTCTCGGCTCAACCCCCCTCCCCTTCCTCGTGTATAATGAATTCGAACAAAATTCGTTACGGTACTATCGTTTAGTTAATCCCTCGCGATATCCTTTCACCCTACCACGAGACACTCGCAGTCCGAAACCGACGAATCGACGAATTCCGGAGTCTAAATCGCCGTAGTCGAAGAAAGGATCGCTTATTTTCGGCCGAGGAAAGGAACTCTGGGTGTTCGTCAAACAGGGTGAAAACTTGCGCGGAGTAGGCAGAGTCGGACGCTGCGGGCTAACCGAGAGAACATACTTCGCCGTAAGAAGCGAGGATTACAGAGGCACGCGGGCTCGAGGGTAGCCGAAAGCTTTTGTCTAGAATTGCTTGAAAACCGGCAATGAGAGGCCCCCGCTCCCCTATCCAGACCAATTACCTTCTTTTCTTTCGTCCCTTCCCGGCCCTCTCTCTTTGCCCTTTTTCCCCTCGAGGTGTCGCGAACCTCATCCCGCGACAGAAATTTCGTTCGCGTTCAATTTTAGCCGCGGGATAAGGGATAAATGCCAAAGTCGTCCGTCTCCCGTTCCTCGCTCACCCTCTTCCCCCGATTCTACTTACCGGCCCCACCCCTGGCCCGTTTCCTTTGCCTTCGGTGCTTACTCCCGGCTCGTCTTTTCTTTCCCAAGGATAGGCTCGTCACACCTTCGAGTATCGCGCGCGGAATTAAAAGAGGACGAGCGGACGTTTCGTTTTATGCTTCGGGACTCGGTTTCGACGAAATGAAAACCACCAAACCGTAAAGCACCGGTAAAAGGGTGCTCGTCTCGCGCCCCGTCCTCCTCTCTTTCTCTCCCTCTCCCTCTCAAACAGCGTACGTCGTTATAATTTCGTACGCGTATTCCCGGGAACGGGCTCGTGGAACTATCGAATTAATTAATCTGCCTCTCGATTGATCCTTTTAATTTACACAGGCTCAAGAACGTACGCCGGAATTAACGTTGCTCGAACGTCGCGCGTACCCATACCCGGTCACGTACACCTATTTGTAGACGTCCGTGGTAATTCCGGAATTCATACCGAACCTCTAAAACATAATCATCGAAGTCTGAATAAACTCCGACGTTAAGTTGGACAGACATCCGGCGAACATTAAACTCAAACACGCGAAACCCGCGAAATTAAACCCGGTGTAATTCTTCGTTTAAACTCCGCGCTTTAATCATCCTATGATTAGAGTCTGCCGGATCTTCTCCGTCGTGCGCGGAAATCCCACGAGATCGCCCAGCCCTGTCGTCGCGTCGAATAAGAAGAATCGTATACCAGGTTGTGACAGCGGGGAAAGCTTCGCGGTGGCACGGACAGCGGTCCTCTGTCAAGATCGCCGCTGTCGGGTACACGAATTATCGCGCGGAAACGCGACACTAGCCCGTCCGGAGCAGTTACGAATTCCGGCTACGAATCGAGAACTTTTAATTCCGAGTGATGTACAGCTGAACCGTGCTCTCGCTTCGGGCCGACTGATCGATAACGAGAGTGAAATTGAAATTGACCGCCGCGATATCGGTCGCCGGGAATCCATTATCCTGCAAATTACATGCCGAGGTAAATATGATTTTTCCACTCTGCTTCGCCGTGTTAAATACGCAAAGGCTAACTTTCAAGCGCGTTAAGCTCGTCTGCAGACGACCCAGGTCTACGGTGGCCACTTTGCAGCGAAACTTTGGCAAGGCTTCGTTCAAGTTTGGCACCGTAGGCCTAGGCTCGCGACGTCGCGACAGCTGACAACAGGCCTGAGTGTGGAAAATCGGACGTAACCGATTCGCGTGTTTCTCGCGTGTTTTTCGCGTGATAGCCACGGCTAGCGTAATCGAAGGGTGGAAAGCCGGTGACCGTGGAGGCCGCGCAAAAGCTGTGCCCCAATTTACCACCGCAGCCAATTAACCCGACACTCGCTCCTTGTACCCGTATCCAAGACGACCTTTACGTTATTCCGGCCATTCGGAATTGCAACACGCAGCGCGGTAATTCCTTCCGCGAACGCGTTCCTATGTACACGCGCTTATGTACGTAGAGCCGGGAACTTGGCGCGCTCTGTTATTACGTCGGCCTGCACATAGACGCACACGAGGCCAATGGTAGGGAGCGCTTAAAGTTGGACGTTTCGGTAATTCGACGCCACTCGTACACGGACCGGGCGTGTAACCGGCGACCAGGCCGGCTGCTACAAGCGACAATTAGAATCTGTTTGCATAATCAAGATAATAATGGAAATTCCAAACGGCGCGCGGGGGATTATTTTGGCCGGCGCGATATCCGTTAGATGCGAAAACGAAGCGGCGCGGCGGGACCCTATTACGCAGTCATGCCGCGAAACCGAATTCGCGTCAACTCCAATTGCTTAACGACATTTTTCCCGCGGAAAATCCTGTTCCTCGCGTCCGATTACACTACGTCACCCTATTCGCGTGCCCGTCGTTTCTCTTAAGACAAGAAAGCGGAAAGTTGCGCGTTTCACGCTTAGGATAGGGTATAAGCAAAGGGTGGCGTTTCGTCATCGAGAATTTCCTCGTGGTTTCCGCGTGGTTTCCAGACGGTTCGTAAATAAATTAACGCGACGATCGACCGTGGCGGTTTTCGCGCTGGGAAGAAATTGGAGAAAATTCCGGGGAAACGGGAAAATCTGCCATCTTAACAAGCGCGGCGTAATAGAGTCATCGATCACTGCCTGTCACCGCCATGGAAGGTCCCAATTGGCCAACGAAATAACACCCTTGGATAACGTCTAACTCGCGATCACTCGACCAATCATCAGTCTCCTAGCGACCGGTCGACGCGAAGGGAAAAGTCAATCGATTTCCACGGCTCCCGTCGCATCCTCCGATTTCGTTCCAACCCTCCACCGTATGCCTATTCGTCGCGTAGCCCCGTACGAATCCCGGCAGCGCGATTCGTCACCCATAACAGGTTGGCCGATGAAACGAAAGCCGAGGGAACGAGCCGCGGCGAAAGGCGAGAATCGGCCGGTCGGAAAGTTGAAAATAATAAATTGTCTCCATTAGCAGCGGAGCCGGGCTCCAACTGTCCGTCCAGACGGCAACCGTACAGCCGAGAGAGCGAGTTACCGCTTTCCAGCCACTTTATCCCTTCGGCTGCGAATCCCCGTGGCTGTCATCGGTGATAATTCTTGTCCGGCTCTCGCTTCAACTGTCCGACCGGAACGCCCGATATCTGTACCGAATGCAGAGTAACTGCCCGGTGAAATAATTCCGTGACACGAACAGGCGTCGTAGGCGGATAGAGAGTGGGAGAGAGCGCGACGAGAAGGGCGCGAAAGAGGAAGAGAAAAAGGGGGTGCTGCGTTCCAGCGGAAACGGGGAGAATTATCGCGCGACGTGTTTCACCCCTGACGGAACGAACGCGAACGCTTTTCCGGGCAAGTTCGCTCGCCGAGCTAGGTATCCAAGAATCGCGTTGCTCTCGTTCTCCGAGGTAATATCTCGTCGATTACGACGATACTCCTCTCTCTCTCTAACTCGGGTACCCGGGATCAAACGGTATAATGGAAAGACGTGCGTTTGATTTGGCTCGTAAGGAGGGGTCGGATCGACGCGGAGGGACGGATGGAAATTGACGAACGTCTCGTCGTTTATGCAAACTTTAACCGGGAGGGGGACATTCGGAAAGCGCTTTCTCGACGACGACGACGACGACGACGACGACGACGACGACGGTGACTCGAAGATATCGGGTTTTACGAATCGACAAAGTCCAGAAGTTTCTTCCGACCTCGATCGAGATAAGTTTATTCCGTCGGTGCGGATCAAGTCGGATACAATACGTATTCGCGGCTACGAGTTTGACATATCCTCCCGCGAAACGAGCAAGTTGGTCCAGACTCGAATCGACGGACGACGAGAGAGCACAATGGATTTAAAGTTGCCACTGCTCGGACTCCGTTACCTTAAAACGAAAGAAAATCTCCTTTCGTCCCGGCTTCGCGTTGCCTTATCGATCATTATCGTGACGCGACAAAGGGAGAAAGCCTCCCTCTCGCGGCATCGAGTACGATTCGCATTAAACGCGTTTAAACGCGAAACGGCGTTTCGAAGAAACGTTCGGGAAGAGAGTTTCGCGAAGATCGAAAGAATTCCCTGCGAAAGTACCAACACCTCGGAGGTTCGTTCCGTTTCGCGTACAAAGAACTTCTCCGATCCACGGAATGGCGGTGGATACGCGAGCTCTTTCCGCTCGTGTCTTTGAAAATGGCACCGCGGCTTCTTGCGCGCGCTATAGAACGGATCCGGATGCAATGCCGTGTGAAATAAAGTAGGCGTGAAATTGACGCGGATTCTCCTCTTCTCTCTTTCTGAACGGATCCGGATGCAATGCCGTGTGAAATAAAGTAGGCGTGAAATTGACGCGGATTCTCCTCCTCTCTCTCTCTTTCTCTCTCTTTGCCTCGTGCGTTCTCCTCCACGCCGGCAAGTGTGTTCCACGCGAGTGTACTTGCCTCGCGACACGAGCGCGAAAGAACCTCGACGGGATCTCGTGTGACGAACTGCCGGCAGAGCGGATGCCATTTTACGCGAATTAATGTAAACACGGAGAAATGCACGAGCGTGGTAAATTGACGCGAACAAATTAGATCTCTCGTCATGAAATTAACACCCGTCGCTGAGCGGAGCGGCGTTTCGATCGTGACGCGTAATTATTCCTCGCTTTTTCGTTTTCCCCTCTACGCGCGTGTTCGCCCTCCCGCTTTCCCGGCATTTCGCGTTCGCTCGCGTTTTTCCCCTTGATATCCAACCTTTCCCATTATCGAATCCACGCCGAATCCCGGCCCGCTGCTACGCGTCGCGCGGAATCGGCACGGATACGCGGTAAGAATTATTTCTGAGGCAGTGTCACTAGGATCGAAACGTTTTACGAACGACGGCTCGGCGTAATCCTTGTACAACGCACGGTTAATTCCACAGCCGAGTATAAGCGAAGCTACTTAGGCAGCGCTCTAATACCTCGAAACGAATTCGTTGGTCGTCGCGCAAAGCGGGGAAAAAGGTGGAAGAGGACGAAATAGCCGGGACGAGGCTGGCATCCGACACGCGTGGAAAAAGAGCGGAATTTTTCGGGGAACGGGGAGCATAAAGGTGTACGAAAAGACGCGCGCGCTTAATTTCGCAGCGCTAATGAGGTTAGGCGGAAACAGTGCCTCGCCATAGCCGAGCTTTCCCTTTCGCGTGTAAGTTAATACACGTTAAAAGCAGAAACGCTTTCCGTAGCTGCAGAAACAAAGATAAGTATATTAAACGGATTTCAAGTGCTTTCTGTTGCTGCGGCAACAAAGATAAGTGCATTAAACGGATTTAGTTTCGAGGCCTGGGAGAAGATGACGAGCCACTTTGTTAATTGAGTTTTGCCCTTACGGTGCCGGCTGTATACTTCTCCTCGGGGGGAGGAGTATTAAATAGCGCGGGCTGCATTAGCCCCGGCCATCGACGATACTTCCAACATCGTGGGAACCGAAGAATATTAATTACTCGATTCGCCTCACCGAGATCAGCCACGCTATCTTCCAATTACCATTCGGATAATTAGGACTCTTTCGTCGATACGACGACGCGAGGCGGCGGGGGGAGGGGGATGAAATTAATCGTGCCTACCTCGCGTCTAGGGTCGTCGCCACGGATATTTATCTTCCTTTCGTGGCGAAAAGAAATTTCCCTTTTTGTTATCCAACCACTTCCGCGCCGCGATATCCTCGTCGCCCCTCTATCGCTCGAATTCTCGTTCGCTTACTCGCGTAAAAAGGAACCACGTTGCGTCTATGAAATCAGCGCAGCACCCGTAATTATCTCGACTTCCGGCAACTCTGGAAACTTCGGTATTACGAGATTCAAATCGAATTGCAGAAACTCGACAGAATGTCGCTTCTCTGCATCTGCTGCCGACAATACTTGCCGCTCGAGCGCGAATCAACGTAAAACGCCGACGTCTCGCCAAGAAGCGAGTTCGCAACTTCCCGACCTCCTTGCCGTATTTCATCGGATTCTTTCGTCGCGCGCGACACCCTTCCCTCTGTTGCTTCCGTCGCAGTCACGATGATTTCGTAATTCGCCCCGGGTCGCGACCGGCCCCGACCGGAATAGAACCGGTCGTAAAACTCTCGCGCCTTTTCTCCCGAGTCCCGACGATTTATCGTCGCGACGCTCTGCTCGTTCGTCCCGTTTTCGAGCCGAGAACCGAGCCGAGAACCGAGCCGAGCCGAAGCGTACCGTCGCGTCAGCTGGAGAGAGGCAAAGTTTCGCCGTGCGAGGGTCTCGATACGAGGCGAAGTCGAAGATTAAAACGTTAATGACGGATACGGCAGCAGAACGGAACTTTTAATCTCCGTCTCCCTTTTACAGCGACGATTGCAGAGAAGAACCAGACCCTCCAGGCCCCGGCCGCGCTCTGGCCATCGGTCTCGGCGCGTAGAGTGGCCCCCGGATGATTAAATTCCTTTTCGTCCCGTTCCCTTTCGTTTATCTTTTCCCCTCGATTTCACCGTGGTCCACGACGTTAAAAGGTGGCGTAGTCTGCCCGAGTAGATCGGACATTTCGCAACGCGCGTTTCCGCGTCGCACAGCGATTTTTCCGCCATTTTTCAAGACCCTCTCGACGACCGCGTCTGTCGAACCGGAACGAAGGGGTCAACCCCCGTAGATGCGTCGTGACTTAACATCGGGTGTTAATTTATAATAGGTATTTCGTAGAAACCGTAGGGAATAATATCGAACCGATCGGTAGGAAAAAAAGATGGCGGTGATGGTCGTGCTCCAAAATTAACGAATCGACGCGAAACTGCCGGGCAAACGGTCGAGCCATTAGGCGCGTGCCACGGCGAAGACAGCACGCGGGAGAACACGGTCTCGCGCGTCGAATTAATTAAACTGAACGCATTGTCCCCGCAGGCCGTTTGCCGAGAATATCTATAAAGCAGCTCCGTGCCTCGAAGGGACTCATTACGAAAATTGATACAGATCTCGGGGAACCGACGCAACCGGTTCATCAAGGGAAGTCTGATTAAACAGAGGATGCCAACCAATAGCGGGGAGACGATAGAGCGGAAGGTTAGAGAACGAAGTCTGCGAAGAACGGGTCGTCGAGGAGCAAGACGAGAGAGAGAGAGAGAGAGAGAGAGAGAGAGACGCGCAGAGGGTGGAAGATATCGGAAAGGGAATTCGAGATGGTGGTGACCCACTACTTTTCGCAGTTTCTGGTCAGCCGGTCCGAAAAGGAGACACCTCGCGACACCTTACGGTAGTTTCTGCCCCATAGTCCTGCGGAAGGTAGTTACCAAACCGTGGAAAGGAGGACGCCGGGGTAGAGGATAAAACGAGGCAGGGACCGGCGAACTAATCAGACTCGACCAATCCGACTCGTTTCCCGGGAGGAGCGGATGCTTCCTCTCGACGGACAGGATAATTTAAACTTTCCTGCACGATGCACCCCGTCCACGTATCTCGATCACTCCGCTAAACAGAATTAAATACGAGCATCAAATTCAAACGTTAACCACCTCGCTGTTTCGTTTCGCGGACCAATGTTCATCTCTCTCTACCCGTAGCTCGATCCTCGACGTCCTGGACGTCCTCCTAGTCGTCGTCGTTGTCGTTGTCATTGTTTAGCCCGGTGACGCAGGAGTTTCGAATGGCGTTTGGCTTTCGACCGGTCTACGCTCGCGTGAAATTCGCATAACTGGCACGACCGTGTTCGAGGAATTCGGACTGCAGGTGCCATGAAGATGAAAGGCGTCCGAAACGCGACGATTGAAAAAGCGAACGATGGAACTGCCTGCAACGTGCTAGGAGATAATTTAAACTTTCCTTTCGGAGACGAATATCGTTCGAGTTTAATTACCGGTTGGATGTCGGCTGCAGATTAGCTTCGCGCTGTCTCCCGTGTTCGTATATAGACACCGACCGACCCGGCGAAACGGGAATGCACTCCGGGGATCTGTTTCGAACTCGAATCAGGGCTTCCTGCGATACGAATGGGGACAACGATGTCTGGCTCCCGTTCATCTCTTCTCTTTGACGAATACCCACGGAACGCGATTCGTTGATAAATAAATTCGTCGTTCGACAATTCGTTCGTGAGTCCAGTTTCAACCCCAGCCAGTGCACCCAGAGGGTATAAATCTTTGAACGTGTCGGTTAAATTTGGAGAATCTTTTTAAACAACCGTGTTACTCCGTTAATTAAACCTGCCATTAACCGAGCGCTCGCGAGACTCGAAGAAAAGACTATGGGGATTCAAGTGCGACGAATAAAAGTTAATCCACGTTTCGAAATTTAGAAGAAAACACTATAGGGCTACGATTATAACGAATAAAAGTTAGTCCATGTTTCGAAATTACGAAGAAAAGACTACGGGGGTTCGAGTGCGACGAATAGAAGCTAGTTCACGTTTCGAAACTTAGAAGAAAACACTATGAGGGTTCGAGTATGCGGAATAAAAGCGAATCCACGTTTCGAAATTTCAAAGGAAAGACTACGGGGGCTCGTGTGCGACGAATAAAAATTAGACCACGTTTCGAAATTAATTTTTCCTGAAAGGGAGTTATCAATTCGACGCTGCTCTACGTATCGCGCTAAATTATGACAAAACGGTGGGAATCCACGGCCAATGCACGATATACCGTACAGGAGATGAACCGATCCGACAACTCCCTCGGCAATGGATGAATAATTCGCGATCCATGATTTCTTCCATCCTCTATCTCGGCTAGAAGACCGCGTTCGATTCGGTTTACCTTAAACGAGAAATTTGGATGCAGCGTACGTAGCCAGAAACGTTTCGCACCCCAACCCCAATTTCAGTTTCGAGTTTTACCATCCCCTATGTTTCCCCCGTTCCATTTCCACCGCGTTACTTCTGTTTCACCGCTGCCGTTCCTTCAGTTTTTCCCAAATATTTTTCATGCCCTGACCCGCCGCGTTCGTATCGGTCAGCGATATAGGCAAAACCACGCGGTCACCGCGATTATATCGATTGTAAACGCAAAAAAGCAGCGGGGATCGGTCGCGTGTATATAAATCGCGATCGAATATCGATCATCGAGTTACCTATGTACCTGCGACTACGCCTGCACGGCACCGTGTTCGTCGGACGTGCGGTCCTTGGTACACAGGAACACGGAGTTTCGTCGAGAAGCCCCCCATCGATCTACTCGATGCAACTTTGGTCCCGTCTTCCGGTTAAACCACTTCCAGCGACCTGTGCCGGCTCGTTTAACGTTCCGACCCTTTGCCACCCTCGCCGTTTGGAAGACAGCGAACGTTCCCCGTCAGGGTGATTCCAAATTCGTACACCGATCGAATGGCCGAGGAATCGAGGCGAACTTCGAAATTCGCGGAGTCGCGCGCACAAGCGCCTTCTTCCCGATTTTTCCGGGTATAAAAATTGACGAATGACGCGAAAACCGAGGCAATTTAACTTTCGCGACAAAGTGGAAAGCGCGGCGCGCGCGAGTTGCTTAAACGCGGAAGGCAACCGCGGCAAAGCTTTCGACGAAAGCCACCGTATCGGCGGTCAGAGGGAACGGACTTTACCGCAACTCCAGCTAACGGAATACATTACTTCTTAATCCGTTTCCGGCGAAAATGTGGCCCTGGAAAACGAATCGCGACGTTCGATGGCGGGGTTTAACGGCGATCGAAAAACATTTCAATTTCTACGGAGAAAACGTATTCGATATCGAGTTCCCGCGGCTTTGATATTATACCGTAATGGTTTCCGTAAGAAGAACTAATTATTCCTTTTCCGAGCTCGCTTCGAAATCCTCGACAAAGCGGGCCCGTTAAAGTGCGTGGCGTTTGAACGATCAACGGGAGTTACTTTAATTAATCGAGAGTATCGCGGATTAAACGGAGAAAAAGGTCGTTTTATAATTTCCGGTATAGAGCGAGCCAGCTTCGAGTTATTTCATTTTCAAATTTTTCCTTCGTTTTTCGTTTCCTCCCTTTTTGCATCGAAACCGGCAATAAAACTGGATCCCCCGTAACGCGTTTAACGTCAAAAAATACACGCGACCTATATTCGAACAATGCCCCGGAAGGAATATGGAGCTCGGATCTCGCAACACGTGTGCACGGGAGAACGTCGAGCTTCGAGCGTGTATCCGCGTGATACACGCGTACGGGAAAAGAGAACAAAAATTATTCGTTCCCTTTCTGTTCGCGTCTTCCGGATACTTTGGCACGACAGACCGACGATACGTATTTGGAATCCGCGCGAGAATTTCTCCCGCCCCGCGCGTGCTCGCGGAGAAGCGGATAACGCGCGCGAACGTTACGGGAATTTTTCGAATTTAGAAAATCGCGATCCAGGAAAATTGCGTTACCCGACGCGTTATCCGACGCGTTATCCCGGCGAGCGTGTCCGCGAGTTAAAAGTATCGGTGGGGCGGGGCGGGTCGGGGTTGAACGAGTCGACGATTTATGAGGCTGACAGTCGTGCTTTAACATCTTTATTTCACTGCCATTCCCGTCGTAAATTTATCGGCGGTCCGTTCATTTTTCCGTGTCTCGCGCAGCTACAAAATGCCCTCGTTAATCGAGAGGCTTACGTCAATTACGCTAATGAGCGCCGCGGAACGAGCGCGAACGGCCAAGTTGCCATTATTCGCGAAATTAACGCTTAAACCGGTGCCGGCTCTTCGAACGCGCTATGAATCCGTTTAAAGGCACGCTTCGTTCCAATTTTACCGTTTCGAATTCAACTTTGATTACTCGTTTACGGCCAATCGAATTATTGCCACGCTCACCCCCTCGGCCACTTCCCGCTAACGTTTTCACGGATGCCTTCCGTCGCTGTTTCGCCGAAATTCGTCTAGCCGAGTCAAATCGTTTACTTCTTTCCCTTTTTTCGTCTTTCCTACGTTTCTCTCCCATTTTCCAAGATACGACTCGAGTCGACTACGTAGCGAATTATATAACATGTAAACGTAAACTCACCACCGCTCCTCGGCGTGTCAGTAGGGCCGGATCGTTGTCGCAATCCTGGAACAAAAAGAATCCTCGTTATTACCGTAAGAATGTAAATTAGCCAACTTTCC